>NC_143023.1:26165000-26465000 GCF_057628025.1 Oncorhynchus mykiss | reverse complement strand
GTGCTGATCTCACCTGGTCAACATTCCAATGGGAGGAAAAGACTGAATGGTGCTTGCTGGCTAAAAGCTTTTTATTATTCATTTCATAAGGAATTGAGCTTTTTGGGGGGGTGACAAGCCCTATACAGTATGTTGTTGGCTCTCTCAAGGAATAGCACAGGTGTTCCTTCCTTTCCACATTCAGTAAAATAGTATGCAACAAAATGGATGAGTCTGTAGGGATGGAACTCCCACCTGTGTGGGTATCCCATGCGGTTACAGTTTACATACAGTAAATACATACAATGGAATTTAAAAGTTAATATTTGAAACATGTATTATATTGCCTATATGTCTCCTTTTGCCAGTCTTGTAAATTCAATTGTCTACCTACTCAAAGTGGAGCAGTTAACAAAACCTGATGTTTTAAAGCCATTTTTGGATGCTTTGCTAAAAGATATTTATGTCTATTTATGGTTTTGTTGGTTGTCGTTTTATTTTTTTTTCTGGTCCCCTGGCACTTATGATCAGTCAGTATTTAAAAGGCGGCCAATGATGCATCCCCCTATTCCCTATTTAGTGCAATACTTTTGACCAGATCCCTATCTAGGGAATAGTGTCATTTGGGATGCATATAACAGTGCAGTGCCTCAGATGAAGGGGAACTCTATTTGATTCAAGCAATATGAGTACAGAATATCATTCACTTAACATCTCGTTGATAGGGAGCTTGTGCTCACACTAAATATAAACCGTCTTGAGACTATTATCATAATGCAACATTGATGTTTCATTTGTTTTTTAAATCCCTCTTCCTTACAAGTCTCTGTGGAAAGAATTGTCCAACATCTGTGAATTGGTCTCCAGTTTTGTCTAAAGTAAATTAATATAAAAGCTCTCTGAATCATAATGTGTATATGTTGTTCTTGCTGGTAAAATGTGAATTTTCACCCACCGCTTATTAACAGCACTGTAACATGAGCCACTATACCCAAACATACTCAGTGGACAGTTTATTAGGTACACCCATCTAGTACTGGGTCAGACCCCTTTTGCCTCTAGAACAGCCTGAATTCTTTGGGGCATGGACACATTGATCAATTGGTATCAAAATAAAATGTTATTGGTCACATACACATTTAGCAGATATTATTGCGGGTGTAGCGAAATGCTTGTGTTCCTAGCTCCAACAGTGTAGTAGTATCTAACAATACACACACGGGGTGAACAGGCCGTGGCTCGGGTGCTTGATCTTATTGATGATCTTTTTGGCCTTCCTGTGACATCTGGTGCTGTAGGTGTCCTGGAGGGCAGGTAGTTTGCCCTCGGTGATGCATTGGGCAGACTACACCTCCCTCCGGAGAGCCCTGCGGTTGCGGGCGTAGCAATTGCCATACCAGGCGGTGATACAGCCCGACAGGATACTCTCAATTGTGCATCTGTAAAAGTTTGTGAGGGTTTTAGGGGCCAAGCCAAATTTCTTCAGCCTCCTGAGGTTGAAGAGTTGCTGTTGCGCCTTCTTCACCGCATTGTCTGTGGGTGGACCATTTCAGATTGACAGTGATGAGTACGCCTGGGAACTTGAAGCTTTACACCTTCTCCACTGCAGTCCCGTTGGTGTGGATAGGGGCGTGCTCCCTCTGCTGTTTCCTGAAGTCCATAATCAGCTCCTTGGTTTTGATGACGTGAGAGGTTATTTTCCTGGCACCACTCTCCCAGGGCCCTCACCTACCTTTAGGCTGTCTTGTCATTGTTGGTAATCGGGCCTACTAATGTTATCATCTGCAAACTTTATTGAGTTGGAGGCGTGTATGGCCACGCAGTCATTGGTGAACAGGGAGTATAGGAGGGGGCTGAGCACGCAACCTTGTGGAGCCCCTGTGTTGAGGATCAGCGAAGTGGAGGTGTTGTTTCCTACCTTCACCACCTGGGGGCGGCCCGTCAGGAAGTCCAGGACCCAGGGCCCCGAGCTTAATTATGAGCTTGGAGGGTACTATGGTGTTGAATGCTGAACTATAGTCACTGAACAGCATTCTTACATATGTATGTATTCCTCTTGTGCAGATGGGATAGTGAAGTGCGATGGCATCGTCTGTGGATCTATTGGAACGGTAAGAAAATTGAAGTGGGTCTTGGTGTAAGGTAGAAGTGATATGATCCTTAACTAGCCTCTCAAAGCACTTCATGGAACAACGGTGGACATCTTGAAGCAAGTGGGGACAGCAGACAGGGATCGGGAGAGATTGAATATGTCTGTAAACACTCCAGTCAGCTGGTCTGCACATGCTCTGAGGACATGGCTAGGGATGCCATCTGGGCCTGCAGCCTTGCGAGGGTTAACACGCTTAAATGTCTTACGTCGGCAACGGAGAAGGAGGACCCACAGTCCTTGGTAGCGGATCGCGTCGGGGGCAGTGTGTTATCCTCAAAGCGGGCGAAGGTGTTTAGCTTGTCCAGAAGCAAGGTCAAGAGACCTTACGTGTGCCAAGAAAACATTCCCCACACCATTCCGCCACCATCCTGTACCATTGACACAGAGCCATAGACTTGTGCGGCTTACTCGAAATCCTGACTCTGCCATCAGGATGGCGCAACAGGAACCGGGATTCGTCAGACCAGGCAAAGTTTTTCCACTCCTCAATCGTCCAGTGTTGGTGATTGCATGCCCAGTGGAGCCTCTTCTTCTTGTTTTTAGCGGATAGGAAAGCTGCTATAGCCCATTCGTGACAAGGACCGACGAGTTGTACGTTCCGAGATGCGTCCTGCACACCACTGTTGTACGCTGTTATTTGCCTGTTTGTGGCCCACCTTCTAGCTTGCACGATTCTTGCCATTCTCCTTCGACCTCTCACCAACGAGCAGTTTTCGCCCACAGGACTGCAGCTGACTGGATGCTTTTTGTTTGTCGCTCCATTCTTGGAAAGCCTTAGACACTGTCGTGCATGAAAAGCCTAGGAGGACAGCTGTTTCTGAGATACTGGAACAGGTGCGCCTGGCACCGACGATCATAACATGCTCAAAGTCGCTTAGGTCACTCGTTTTGCCCAATCTAACGCTCAATGGAACAGTAACTGGATGCCTGTCGGCCTGCTTTATATAGCAGGTCACATGAATAAGTCTCTGTAGGAGCAAACCAATTTCGGAAATGTGCTGATGTACCTAATAAACTGTCCACTGTGTGCATATTCCAATAGAACCGGATGTGTTGTCTATTTTTCACTGAGGATAACAATATTGAGTAAATGGTTGTATGTTTACACTACACAGAAAGTGAATGCCTTTCAATGGAAGGAAACTCCGTTGACCTCTCACCTACTATTCAACACTGTCTTGAACTGACACAGATACGTGCCCAGATACTACAAAGCAGGATCAATGAGCTTAGGGCAGCTAACTTTAATAAACAACCAGAAATAACAGGTGATTTTCTGGTTCATTAAGAAAGCTAAAAATAAATACACTTTATATACAAAAGTATGTGGACACCACTTCAAATTAGTGGATTTGGCTATTTCAGCCACATGTTTCTGACAGGTGTATAAAATCGAGCACACAGTTATGCATTCTCCATAGACAAACATTGGCAGTAGAATGGCTTTAATGAAGAGCTCAGTGACTTTCAATGTGGCACAGTCATTAGATGTCACCTTTCCAACAAGTTACTTTGTCAAATTTCTGCCTTGATAGAGCTGCGCCGATCAACTGTAAGTGCTGTTATTGTGAAGTGGAAACGTCTAGGAGCAACAACGGTTCAGTAGCGAAGTGGCAGGCCACACAAGCTCACAGAACAGGATTGCCAAGTGTGAATAAAAAAAATAATCTGTCCTCTGTTGCAGCACTCCCTATCGGGATCCAAACTGCCTCTGGAAGCAACAACAGCACAATAACTGTTTGTCGGGAACTTCATGAAATGGGTTTCCAGCCTCACACAAGCCTAAGATCACCATGCGCAATGCCAAGCGTCGGCTGGAGTGGTGTAAAGCTCGCTGTCTCCATGTGGCAGTATAACGGACAAATCTGGGTTTGGCAGATGCCAGGAGAATGCAACCTGCCCCAATACATAGTGCCGACTGTAAAGTTTTGTGGAGGAGGAATAATGGTCTGGGGCTGTTTTTCATGTTTCGGGCTAGGCCCCTTAGTTCCAGTGAATGGAAATCTTAGCGCTACAGCATACACTGACATTCTAGACGATTCTGTGCTTCCAACTTTGTGGCAACAGTTCGGAGAAGGTCCTTTCCTGTTTCAGAATGACAATGCCCCGTGTACAAAGCGAGGTCCATACAGAAATAGTTTGTCGAGATCGTTGTGGAAGTACTTGACTGGCCTGCACAGAGCCCTGACTTCAACCTCATCGAACATTTTTGGTATGAATTGGAATGCCGACTGCAAGCCAGGCCTAATCGCCCAACATCAATGTCCGACCTCACTAGTGCTCGTGGCTGAGTGAAAGCAAGTCCCCGCAGCAATGTTCCAACATCTAGTGCATTGGTATTCAACTCTTACTCTATGAGGTCCGCTGCGTGCTGGTTTTCTGTTTTACCTAATAATCAATCGCACACACCTGGTGTCTCAGGTCTAAATCAGTCCCTGATTAGAGGGGAACAATGAAAATAAACCAGTGGAAGTGGCTGCGAGGTTGAGATTTGAGGGATCTATTGTAAAGCCTTCCCAGAAGACTGGAGGCTGTTTTAGCAGCAAAGGGGGGACCAACTCCATATCAATGCCCCTGATTTTAGAATGAGATGTTCGACAAGCAGGTGTCAACATTCTTTTGGTCATGTAGTGTATGTGTTATTGGTTGTTGAGTCAATTAGACCATGGCCATTTCAAGTTTATTTTTCTAGCTGGCTAACTCCTTTATCTTGCTTTGTGGTTTACCCCTCAGTTCAGTAACGCAACACATATCCTCTCACAGTGTGGTGCCAGGGCAACAACCTCACCCTCAATGTGAGCAAGACAAAGGAGATGATCATGGACTACAGGAAAAGGAGGGCCGAACGCCCCCATTCACATTGACGGGGCTGTAGTGGAGCGGGTCGAGAATTTCAAGTTCCTTGGTGTCCACATCACCAACAAACTATCATGGTCCAAACACACTAAGAAAGTTATGAAGAGGGCATGACAACGCCCTTTCCCTCTCAGGAGAAAGAAAAGATTTGGCATGGGTCCCCAGAACCTCAAAAAGTTCTACAGCTGCACCATCGAGAGCATCCTGATCGTTTGCTTCACCACCTGGTATGGCAACTGCTTGGCATCCGACTGCAAGGCACTACATTGTGTACAGCCCAGTACATAACTGGGGCCAAGCGTCTTGCCATCCAGGACCTATATACTAGGCGTGTCAGAGGAAGGGCCAAAAAATTGTCAAAGACTCCAGTCACCCAAGTCATAGACTGTTCTCTCTGCTACCGCACGGCAAGATGCACCGGAGTGCCAAGTCTAGGTCCAAAATGCTCTTTAACAGCTTCTACCCCAAGCCATAAGACTGCTGAACAATTGATAAAATGGCCCCCCGGATTATTTATACTGACCCCCCCACACCTTTGTTTTTACACTGCTAATACTTGCTGTTAATTATCTATGCAGTCACTTTACCTCTACCTACTTGTACAAATTATCTCTTTAGTAAATATTTTGTTAACTATTTCTTGAACTGCATTGTTGGTTAAGAGCTTGTAAGTAAGAATTTCAATGTAAGGTCTACACCGGTTGTATTTGGCACGTGTGACAAAAAACATTTGATTTGAATTCAACACAAATACAACAAACTAGTCAAGTTTTACACATTTTATTTCACCTGTAACAAAACAATGAAAATTTATGTAATTTAGTCAAGTTAAATATACAAACTTTTCTATAACATTCTTTCTTTGGCCAAACAATTCTCATGAATATTAAATATACAGTGTATTGATCACATTCACTAGGTAGAAAAACAATTAATGTACAAGATCTAATAGTTAAGCATAGTTTTGCAATCCATAACGGTTATTGACTTATTTGGTAGGCTCAGAGATTCAGAAAGAGTCTATCTAAGCCTCTAGTTGTTCACAGATTTGACTTCTACATTTCTGTACCTTGCTCCACACTTTGGAGGTTGCCACAGAAAGATCGGACAGTTGCCACCACTACAACCACATGCAAAGAGGTTGATCTTGTCTTGTCAGTAGTTTAAAGCACAGTTGTAAACAATAATATTAGCATAATCTTCAACAAGTAAGAGTTGATCAAACGTAATGTAAATGAGTAAAAACCCTGCTATCATTCATCACACATTAAACTGCCAATAACAACGTAATCTCAAGTGGACCTGAATGAAATATGAAACTGTAAGTCAAGAAACTTTAAACATGTCAAACAACTTTAGTTTTTAAAGAATTCAACATGTAATTAATTGCATTGATGTGCATTGAAGTCTTCAGTGAACAGTATCACAGTGAATGAGTTCCCATCTAATGACGAAATAGCTTATTCTACAGTGTCTTTGAGGCAAGAGTTTATTCTGGGCAGAGGACGAAGGAACGGTGCGGAAAACACTGCATGTGTAACATCACCGCTGTGACAGACTCCCATCTGCCAACAGGGCACCTTCTTGGTGGCCAGGTGTCGACGGGCGTGCTTGGCCAGGTGGTCGCTACGCATGAAACGGCTGTGGCACATGGGGCAGGCGAAACGCTTCTCTCCCGTGTGGGTTCTACGGTGGCGTGATAGCTCATCGGATCGAGCGAAGCGTCTCTCACAGCCGTCCCACCTGCATTTGAAAGGTTTCTCACCTGAGCAGAACACATAGAGGAAAGACTAGTGTTACAGCAGGACACACACACAGTCAGCCATACAGGCTAAGAGGGTGATTACCTGACCTTGTTGTTACGGTATATAAGGAGGTCTTTGAACGTTGTGGCTTTAGTGCAATTACAGCACCAATAAGGTAGCAAGAGGAAGCCAAAGAAAAGAACACCAACTTAAAAAAAAAACCTGAGATAAACTCTGTTGTTATTCCTACAATATGTAATGCTTGTGTTACTTGTAAACAAAAAGGCCACTACCTGAATTTGTAACATTTAAACCACACTCGCCACAAGCCCTGTCTTACCTGTGTGAGTCCTCATGTGAGCCTTGAGGTGGGAGCTCTTAAAGTAGGTCTTGCCACAGTCCTCGTGGGGGCAGATATGGCTGCGGACTCTGGACACCTCAGCAGGCTGCAGGCTGCTCCGCTGGACCACTGAGGTGAAGCCTGGCGCTGGGGCGATGGCTGGCAGCTTGGTGCCACCAGATGTCAGCACTGACGGCTGGATCCCGACAACTGGCCGGGGAACCAAGAAGATGATAGGGCCCTTTGTCACCTGGTCACCCATGAAGAAGAATGAAGGAGGACCAACTGCTGCTGACTGTTGTTGGTGACTGGTTGCCGCCACCATGGTGGTGGTAACCATTGGAATATGACTGTTCGTTGCAATTGGCACAACAGGTAGTATCTGGCAATAAACCGGAACAGGAGAAACCCTACAGTTGACAGGGGACACCGATGTAGGTTGGTGGAATTTACCAACAGAGGCTGGCAGAGTTACAGTAACCGGAGCCTGGATGGCAGCCGGTTCAGCAGAGGAGTCAAGGGGTGTCATGTTCCCTTTGGAGCCCCTGCCAGATAGCCTATCTGCCAGGGGGTTGTTGATGCTGTCTGGGCTTGGCTGGGGCTGGGGAGGCAGGGGTTGGTTTAGTCTCTGCTCCAGGGGGGCGGCTGGACAGATGCTCCAGCTGCAGTGTTGTGCGTCTGCAGTGTGACGGATCACACTGGTGGCCTGTGATCGGGGCTGGCTGACCATCTGTGGCTGTGTCAAGCCTTGCTGTGCTGGCTGTGGGTTATGTCTCTGGCACCAGGAGGTCTGTACTGTCTCTGGAGCAGGATGACTGTGAATGGCCTCAAAGTTTGGCGGGCTGTATGGCGGGGTCATACACTGAGACAGAGGGGGGAAAAAACCTGAAGTGGTTACGAAACGATATAGTCTCTACATTGTGTGAGGTTATATTTATTACATTTCACTTAGTATGGAGGATTATCACAGTGAATGCATGTGACAGAACTTGAGAGAACACACACAAAGTAACACAGGAAATTTACCAGAGACTCACAAACCTCAGCCGGGTCAAATGAGAGATGAGAGTCATCCTCTGAGAAGTCAGGGGAAGGGGTCAGAGGTCGGAACTGTCTATGCTTGAAGCTCCTGGAAGTCCTGGCTTTCCAGTGGGTGTTCATAAACATAAGAGCCTCCACCGCCTCCATGTCTCCCACGGCCATAGGGTGACACTGGGACTCTTCATGGTTCTGACTGCCAGGATAGTACAGCTCATCAACTTCCACGGTGTCACTCTGTTAGCAGATAAAGGAATATACACTGAGTGTACAAAACATTAAGAACACCTGCTCTTTCCATGATATTGACTGATCAGGTGAATCCAAGTGAAAGCTATGATCTCTTATTAATGTCACTTGTTAAATCCACTTCAATCAGTGTAGATGAAGGGGAGGAGACAGGTTAAAGAAGGTTTTTTAAGCCTTGAGATAATTGAGACATGGATTGTTTATACAGTGCCTTGCGAAAGTATTCGGCCCCCTTGAACTTTGCGACCTTTTGCCACATTTCAGGCTTCAAACATAAAGATATAAAACTGTATTTTTTTGTGAAGAATCAACAACAAGTGGGACACAATCATGAAGTGGAACGACATTTATTGGATATTTCAAACTTTTTTAACAAATCAAAAACTGAAAAATTGGGCGTACAAAATTATTCAGCCACTTTACTTTCAGTGCAGCAAACTCTCTCCAGAAGCTCAGTGAGGATCTCTGAATGATCCAATGTTGACCTAAATGACTAATGATGATAAATACAATCCACCTGTGTGTAATCAAGTCTCCGTATAAATGCACCTGCACTGTGATAGTCTCAGAGGTCCGTTAAAAGCGCAGAGAGCATCATGAAGAACAAGGAACACACCAGGCAGGTCCGAGATACTGTTGTGAAGAAGTTAATATAGAAAATATAACATTTGGGAGAGACAATCCTCCTTCCATCTTGGATTTACAGAGGTGTTTTTTACCTATCCTGTGTGTTCTATAATTGAGTCCAGTTGTTTATGAAAGGATTTAGGTATGAATACTGGGATGTTCTGATATAGGTAGAGCAGTTGTGGGAGGAAGACCATTTTAATGGCATTAATTATTCCGAGCAGAGAAATTGGGAGAGTTCTCCAAAGTAGTATGTTTGCTTTGAGTTTTTGTATCAGAGAGGGGAAATTCTCTTTAAATAGTAAGGAGTATTGTTTGGTAACTACAATTCCTAGGTAGGTACATTTTTCTGAAGATAACTTACATGGGAGATGTTCTAGCCAGGAGGTATTTTGCGACCGTATGGGCATTAATTCACTCTTGTTCCAATTTATTCTGTATCCCGAGAAGGTACCAAACAAATTGATCACATCAAGAATAGCTGGGATACTAGCCTGGGGTTCTGTTACATAGAGGAGGATGTCATCTGTGTATAGGGAGATCTTATTTAGAGTATCTTTAGTATTATAGCCGTGTATTGCTGCATGAGATCTAATCGTCTGAGCGAGCGGTTCGATAATTAGGGCGAAGAGCATAGGCGACAGCGCACAACCCTGCCTTGTCCCCCTGTTGAGGTTAAATCGGGGCGACAATGATTGGTTAGTGAGTATTCTGGCACAGGGGTTCCTATATAAAAGCTGGATCCAATTTATGAACCTATCTCCAATATTACATTTCTGTAGGACCTTGAATAGATAGGGCCACTCAACTTGGTCAAAGGCCTTTTCGGCGTCAAGAGATATGACGGCAAGGTCCACGTTGGGTAACCTCTGAGAATACATAATATTGAAGAGGCGCCTGAGATTGAAGAATGAGTTTCTGTTAGGGATAAAGCCGGTCTGATCCGAATGGACCAATTTGCCAAATAAAGTGCTAAGCCTGTTAGCCAGAGTTTTTGCTAAAATCTTTTGGTCTGTATTAAGGAGAGATATTGGTCTGTATGACCCTACCTCTTCTGGATCTTTACCCTTCTTATGTATAACTGTAATGAACGCTTCGTCCAAAGTAGAAGGGAGAGCTCCATCCTCATTGGCCTGAACCAACATTTTGTGCAGATAGGGAGAGAGCATGTTGCTGAATGTTTTATAGAATTCACCAGGGTATCCATCTGGGCCCGGGGTCTTGCCACTCTTTAGAGATTTAATTGTTTCTCGAATTTCATCAAGAAATATTTCCTTATTCAGGAAGTAAGAATCATCCTGGTTCAGGGCAGGAAGATTACAGTCCTCCAAAAATGTTTGCATAATTAAGGGGTTAGGATCCGCTTCAGATGTATATAGAGTCTCATAAAACTGCCGGAATCTGTCATTGATGTCTTTGGGGGAAGAGAGTAATTCCCCAGATGCAGATTTAACCCTGTGAATCATTCGGTCACTCACATTTTTTCGAAGTTGTCTGGCGAGTAATTTGTGTGGTTTGTCACCAAACTCAAAATATTTTTGCTTGGCATAGAGAAAAGATTTAGCAATTTTAGCTGAGAGAATCTGATTATATTCAAATTTTAAAGAGGTAATTTTTGTTATGTTTCTCCATAGATGGGTGGCTAGCATTCTCCCTATCCAGTAAGTGAATTTGTCCCTCCAGTTCTTCCAGTTTTCCTCTGTTTTGCCTACTCCTGGCAGCCTGAAAGGAGATGATACAGCCTCTCAGATAAGCCTTCAGTGTTTCCCACAATAATGCTGGGGAGGTCTCTGTGTTATCGTTGGTATCAAAGAAAAATGTAATTTGGTCTTTAAGATATTCACAGAATGTTGGTTCTGTGAGGAGCTGAGGATTCAACCTCCAGACCCTCTCGTTTGGTACAATGTCACCCAATCTCAGGGAGAAGGTGAGTGGACTGTGGTCCGAGATTATAATATCATGATACCTCACATTACAGGTATAGGGGAGTAGTCTAGCATCCAACAAAAAGTAGTCAATTCGAGTGTAAACCTTGTGAACATGAGAGTAAAAGGAGTATTCCCTACCCGTAGGGTTAGCGATCCTCCATATATCAAATAAGTTTGAATTTTTTATGTAGGTATTCAAGAATTCGCTTGAATAGGAGGTAGGGGTTCGCCGGGTAGAGGATCTATCCAAATATTGGTCTAGCACACAGTTAAGGTCCCCTCCAATGACCAGGTTAGTATGGGAGATATCTGGAATCAGGGCAAGGACTCTTTTGAAAAAAGAGGGGTTGTCAATGTTTGGCCCATAGATATTTAGTAGAGTTACTGAGGTAGAGTGGATTTCTCCTATTGCGATCACATACCGACCCTCTTTATCCGCAATAGTGGTTTTATGTAGAAAGGGAATTCCTTTCCGTACCAGAATCGCTGTGCCTCTCGTTTTGGCAGAGAAGTTAGTGATACACTTGCCCCACCCACCTACACTTAAGTCTGCTATGAGAGTTATTCTTCAGATGGGTTTCTTGCAAAAATATAATATCAGACGAGAGTGCTTTCAAGTGGGCTAGGACCTTGCCCCTCTTAATTGGTTCGTTTAAACCCTTGACATTCCAGGAAGTGAATGTAAGCCCCGCCCTCCTCTCGTTTGTAGTTCCTATGGTGGCCTGCATACCATGTAACTTGATAAAAAGGTAAGAAAGCGCACCAAACCATCACGATCAGCATATGTAGCACCTACACCCGAGCAGTATCCAACCCACCCCTCCCCCCCTGCAAGCACCTTTACTTCCCACCCTGTTCCCCTAATTTCCCCAACATTTACCCCCCCATCAACCCACATTTAACAGGCATGTACAAACAGGAGAGAAAAAAAAGGAAAAATAAAAATAATAAACACATTGTCTGGCCGATGCCAAAAAAGCACGGCGTGACCTCGAACAAGAGGTAAAACAAAAATAAAATCCCAACAATACGTTCACCTCTCACTATCCTAGAACTTCTACTAACATATGAACTGAGGAGGCTCCCGCGAGTTAAGTGTTCAGTTAGCATCTAATAAACCTAAACCGAATAAGTTGCAACTTAAACATATTGCGCATTTAAGCGTCATCCTGGGTCAATCCCAGAGTTAAGCAAGATATAGCCTCAAGATTATATTGCTGAGCACTGCCGGTCAAAACATAAACCATCCGCAACCGACATAGTCAGCCGTACCTTTACATACTATGGGTCAGGAGATCGGAACAAGGATTTGTTAAATTAAACGTTCCCCCCATAAACAAAATATGTTTAATAAAAAATAAATACATATATATACATTTTATATATATATATATATATATATATATATACATTTTATATATATATATATATATATATATATATATATATACAGTGCCTTGCGAAAGTATTCGGCCCCCTTGAACTTTGCGACCTTTTGCCACATTTCAGGCTTCAAACATAAAGATATAAAACTGTATTTTTTTGTGAAGAATAAACAACAAATGGGACACAATCATGAAGTGGAACGACATTTATTGGATATTTCAAACTTTTTTAACAAATCAAAAACTGAAAAATTGGGCGTGCAAAATTATTCAGCCCCTTTACTTTCAGTGCAGCAAACTCTCTCCAGAAGTTCAGTGAGGATCTCTGAATGATCCAATGTTGACCTAAATGACTAATGATGATAAATACAATCCACCTGTGTGTAATCAAGTCTCCGTATAAATGCACCTGCACTGTGATAGTCTCAGAGGTCCGTTAAAAGCGCAGAGAGCATCATGAAGAACAAGGAACACACCAGGCAGGTCCGAGATACTGTTGTGAAGAAATTTAAAGCCGGATTTGGATACAAAAAGATTTCCCAAGCTTTAAACATCCCAAGGAGCACTGTGCAAGCGATAATATTGAAATGGAAGGAGTATCAGACCACTGCAAATCTACCAAGACCTGGCCGTCCCTCTAAACTTTCAGCTCATACAAGGAGAAGACTGATCAGAGATGCAGCCAAGAGGCCCATGATCACTCTGGATGAACTGCAGAGATCTACAGCTGAGGTGGGAGACTCTGTCCATAGGACAACAATCAGTCGTATATTGCACAAATCTGGCCTTTATGGAAGAGTGGCAAGAAGAAAGCCATTTCTTAAAGATATCCATAAAAAGTGTTGTTTAAAGTTTGCCACAAGCCACCTGGGAGACACACCAAACATGTGGAAGAAGGTGCTCTGGTCAGATGAAACCAAAATTGAACTTTTTAGCAACAATGCAAAACGTTATGTTTGGCGTAAAAGCAACACAGCTGAACACACCATCCCCACTGTCAAACATGGTGGTGGCAGCATCATGGTTTGGGCCTGCTTTTCTTCAGCAGGGACAGGGAAGATGGTTAAAATTGATGGGAAGATGGATGGAGCCAAATACAGGACCATTCTGGAAGAAAATCTGATGGAGTCTGCAAAAGACCTGAGACTGGGACGGAGATTTGTCTTCCAACAAGACAATGATCCAAAACATAAAGCAAAATTTACAATGGAATGGTTCAAAAATAAACATATCCAGGTGTTAGAATGGCCAAGTCAAAGTCCAGACCTGAATCCAATCGAGAATCTGTGGAAAGAACTGAAAACTGCTGTTCACAAATGCTCTCCATCCAACCTCACTGAGCTCGAGCTGTTTTGCAAGGAGGAATGGGAAACAATTTCAGTCTCTCAATGTGCAAAACTGATAGAGACATACCCCAAGCGACTTACAGCTGTAATCGCAGCAAAAGGTGGCGCTACAAAGTATTAACTTAAAGGGGCTGAATCATATTGCACGCCCAATATTTCAGTTTTTGATTTGTTAAAAAAGTTTGAAATATCCAATAAATGTTGTTCCACTTCATGATTGTGTCCCACCTGTTGTTGATTCTTCACAAAAAAATACAGTTTTATATCTTTATGTTTGAAGCCTGAAATGTGGCAAAAGGTCGCAAAGTTCAAGGGGGCCGAATACTTTCGCAAGGCACTGTATATATATACATACATACATACACACACACATACACACACATACATACATAAATATATACACATATACATACACATACACACACATACACACATATACACACATACATACATAAATATATACACATATACATACACATATACATACACACATACATACACACATATACACACACATATATATATATATACACATACACACACATATACATACATATACATGTATGTATACATACCCACACAAAAAAATCATATATAAAAATATATATTTAAAGAATATGTATATACATCCATATGCACATATACACATACAAACATTCATACCCCAGAATAACAATCTACACTGATTTAAAATATACACATACATAATACTAAAATGCTAAGAGAAAATAGTAATAAAGTACAAATAGTAATTATATGTACGCACACCTACACAGACATAAGCACTACAGAGGGCTGGTGGGACTCTAGTCGGGAGAGAGGCCCACGGCCAGACAAAGGCAGAACGGCACAAAACATCAACTTGCTACCAGGTGTCTGCCCCCTCCCAACCATCACCCACAGTCCCCTGCAAGCAATAAATAAATGGTATGGTAGTAAGAATAATGTAAGGATTGTAAAATAAATAACGAAACAAAAACAAAAGTGGGGGAGTATAAGTATATCCGTCCGAAGGTGTCAGTGATCAAACCTGGAAGTAAAAAATATGCATCGCTGGGCACAGCCGGGATGAAAGTGAATGTAACGTTAATTGAGAGCTCTGACCGCCATCCATTGGTCTGCTCAGCGTCTTACATGTTCGGTAGCCCTTCTTGAGCCCGTTTAATACGTTTTCACCCAATATGGTATAGTATGGATTCGAGTCCATGAGCAGACCCTAACACGCAATAACAAGGCACTCTAACCTGTACGGGGGATTGGTGTATATCCCCGGATAAACTTCTCTGCGTCCAAAACCGAGGAGAGCCAAATCTTCTCACCGGAAGGCGGGGTAATTCTTAGTCTTGCAGGGAAGAGTAAGGCTGGGCGAAGATGGAGTTTGTAGAGTTTGGTCATGACATCTCTGTAGTCGGCGCGATGCTTTGCCACATCGGGCGCATAATCCTCATAGACACGGAATGGATGCCCTTTATGTGACAGGTTGCCCATCATTCGAGCTTCACGCAGGATAAGATCCTTGGTCTTGAAACTGTGACAACAGATGATTACTGGGCGAGGACGTTTGCCCGGTCCAGGCACTGGGACAAGGGAGCGATGTGCGCGGTTCAGCTGGGGATCCGAATCCAAAACATCCGATCCCATTGCATCCTTCAATAGCTTGGCGAAGAAGTCGGTGGGGCGAGAGCCCGCCTCTACCCCCTCTGCCAGACCAACAACGCGAAGGTTATTACGTCTGGATCGGCCCTCCAGGTCCACCACTTTCACAGAAAGCCTCTGCACAGTATCCTGCAATGACGTGCATAGCTTCTCTAACTCGTCGATCCTACCAGCGTTGAATTCAGAAGCTTTCTCAAGGTCCACAATACTCTGGCCATGCGAAGCGACCGTTCGAATGATGCTCTCGATTTTGGTGTCCAGTTCAGCAATAGTGGCCTTAAGATCCTCAGCTATAGCAACACGTAGCTCCCCCAAAGCCCGGGTAAGTTCTGTAAGTGTCACGTTGTTGCATGTGCCTCCCGCCATGTCTGTCTCGTTGTTTAGTGGGGAGTAGGCCTCCGCTGTGGATTTATTGTCTTTTGGTCGCTTATTACTCGGCATTTTCATATAAAAAGTTACAATCTTGTATTAGAAAGAAACGTTTGTTGTAAAAAGTGCCATAAAGTAGGTTAAATGAGATTATTTCGCAAAAAAGTTGCAGGAGCCTCTCACGCACAGCCGTTCACTCCAACATGCTAGCTCTGCCATCTCCTGCCGGGCCTGCTTTTCTTCAGCAGGAACAGGGAAGATGGTTAAAATTGATGGGAAGATGGATGGAGCCAAATACAGGACCATTCTGGAAGAAAACCTGATGGAGTCTGCAAAAGACCTGAGACTGGGACGGAGATTTGTCTTCCAACAAGACAATGATCCAAAACATAAAGCAAAATCTACAATGAAATGGTTCAAAAATAAACATATCCAGGTGTTAGAATGGCCAAGTCAAAGTCCAGACCTGAATCCAATCGAGAATCTGTGGAAAGAACTGAAAACTGCTGTTCACAAATGCTCTCCATCCAACCTCACTGAGCTCGAGCTGTGTGCAAGGAGGAATGGGAAAAAATGTCAGTCTCTCGATGTGCAAAACTGATAGAGACATACCCCAAGCGACTTACAGCTGTAATCGCAGCAAAAGGTGGCGCTACAAAGTATTAACTTAAGGGGGCTGAATAATTTTGCACGCCCAATTTTTCAGTTTTTGATTTGTTAAAAAAGTTTGAAATATCCAATAAATGTCGTTCCACTTCATGATTGTGTCCCACTTGTTGTTGATTCTTCACAAAAAAAATACAGTTGTATATCTTTATGTTTGAAGCCTGAAATGTGGCAAAAGGTCGCAAAGTTCAAGGGGGGCGAATACTTTCGCAAGGCACTGTATGTGCCATTCAGAGGGTAAGTGGGCAAGACAAAATATTTCAGTGCGTTTGAACAGGGTATGGTAGTAGGAACCAGGCGCACCGGTTTGTGTCAAGAAATGCAACGCTGCTGGGTTTTTCACGCTCAACAGTTTCCCATGTGTATTAAGAATGGTCCACCATCCAATGGACATCCAGCCAACTTGACACAATTGTGGGAAGCATTGGAGGCAACATGGGCCAGCATCCCTGATACAGGACCATTGAGGCCCAGTTTGCTACTTTTGTGGTAAAATTATATATATTTGTTTTATTCTGATTTTTCAGGCGGTGCTGCAGCACCCTCAGCACCCCTACTTACCGCGGCTTTGGTTGTGAGGGGAAAAGGAGGGGTGCAACTCAATATTAGGAAGGTGTTCCTAATGTTTGGTATACTCATGTATGTCATCATAATGTCATGTACCTAGTCCCTGTGATCCATAATTATCCTTTCTCCAAAGACATACAAGCTCATTAGACATTAGTTGAAAGGTGATATTATAAATATCAAAAGTTTAAAGTGAAATATGAAATGATTTTTGTCAATTACTTTTCCGTCCATAAAGAAGCAAAGAAAATTATGATTGGAACAACTCTCATTATTCTTCAGCTGGTTAATAAACACAATGCTCATGCTGTGTCAGTAGCTTTTCTCTATACACTTCAGTAAATCTTTAGATACCTTACATAATTGATTTACTTGTCAACCAATACTAACAGAATATGTAAATCAGGGATTGTCAACTGGCCTATTTGTAGGCTTCAGGATCATGGTAAAATTTCTAAATTTGGTTGTGCATCAGCAGTTTTTCTCTTGATATGTCAGTCACTGACAGTCACTCAATTAGCAATGTCTGCTAACAATTTTTTGAATGCTAAGTTAGTCTAGCCAACTATCTAAACATAGTAATCATGGCCGAATACCAACTGGGTACAGAAGGCACGTGCCCTAACCTCCAGGGGGCCCCCATTGATTTTGTTAGTCACTCTCACTCAGAAATCATATAAACATAGCATTAGTCATTGCAAACTGTGTAGAATTGCAGGAAATTCACTTTAAAACTGCTCAAATCTCTCTCCGCCCCATTGAAAAATGAGTAGAATTGCATGAAATTTGTTAGAAAATGTTGACATTTTCTCTCTGCCCTATGAGAAATGTGTTGCAGAAAACTTGCTTTAAAACTGAAACATTTACTCTGTTTTTATTTAACTAGGCAACTCAGTTAAAAACAAATTCTTATTTTACAATGACCGCTGGGCCAATTGTGCACCACCCTATGGGACTGCTGATCACAGCTGGTTGTGATACAGCCCAGGATTGAACCAGGGTCTGGAGTGACGCCTCTAGCACTGAGATAAACCACTGCGCCACTAAGGAGCCCCTTTGTGCAACGGCAAACGGTATAGAATTGCAATAAATTAACTTTAAAACTAAAAAAATGTATCTCTGCTGTCAAGTAAACAAGTAACATGTTTTGCTCGCATAGGGCCCCGAAAAGGCTAGGGCCAGCCCTGGCTACTGGTATAATACATTTACTATAGTGAAGAGAGTTCAGTCATTTAACTTCACAAATGGATTGATTGCTCAAATCAGTTGACTGCATGTGTGGGTATGGATGTGGTTACGCAGAACCGCCAGCCACTGCGGCCCCTCATGAGGAGTTCAGAATTTGTGCCCCCCCTCCAACAAATTCAACTAAATCTCAACATCCACTTATTATTACTAAACAGATCTCAAAAAGTTCTGTTTACATTCTAGACGTATTTCAAAGAGATAGATGCACTTTAAAAAATAAATAAACAACATTTCATCATCTAACATCACCCTAACGTTAGTGATTTCCTAAAAGCCTTCAGTGAGAATGAGGATTGTAGCTACTTACATTGTTGTGGCGCTCGACAAAGGACGACATACATTTTCTCATATTCGAAGACAATGTATCGAATGTAACTTCACTGTGTTAATGAAGTGATGTGTGACAGTCGGACTTGTGGTAAATGTTACAATAGATGTTTCCCTTTTCCTTTTTCTAGTTCCATTCAGCCATCATTTCAAATACAGTGGATACAGAGGGGCCGGTCTCTACTTTCAGCCAATCAGACACAAAGGTGTGCAAGACAGGAACCAATAGGAGAAGAATCAACGCGTGATCAGGGGCTGATGTGGTCCGTGGAAACAGCGTGGTACACAACAGCATCAGCGTGTGAAAATAACGCTGCGAATCCTCCTATCCGGAGTTGAGTGAGGGACATAAAACCCCTAACATGACTAATTGCCGAATTTTGGAAGATCTCAGTTTTTCCAGTCTACTGAACTACATCTGATGATACTTTTGTTGTTATATTATATTACATCCGTTTACACACATTATATTGTTTTTACTTCCTTTTTTTTAAACATTCCTTTTTTTAAAGTCAAGAAGACTTTACTTTTAAAGACTAAATGAAAATCTAGCAACTCAAAGATTGTGTGTTCAAAACCCATGTTGGATCTCTTCAGCATTTTAGCTAATTATCAACTTTGCAACTACCTACTACTTTTTAGCTACTTTGCAACTACTTAGCATGTTAGCTAACCATTCCCCTAACCACAACCCTTTTAGCTAACCCTTTCCCAAACCTTAACCCTTTTAGCTAACTCCTAACCTTAACCCCTAGAGCTAACGTTAGCCAGCTAGCTAACGTTGTCCTTAGTACCCACCTAGCTAACTTTAGCCACAACAAATTGGAATTCGTAACATATCATACTTTAAGCAAATTCCAAACTTTGTACATTTTGCAAATTCGGAACATGTTGTATGAATTGCAGTTCATAACATTACATGTGAAGTGTAATTCATAACATATCGTTTGAAATGGATGATGGACATCCACAAATTAACACATACCATACAAAATATAAGATATCATACTAAATGGATTGTCTCAGATTTACAAACAGATACAGAATAATACTAAATGCTCTGAGACCACATTGCATATACAATATCTGATTTGGATATCTGGTTTCCAACAACAGGAGAGTTGCTGGTTTGAATCCCAGCTGACAGGAACAATCTGGTGGGAGTTCAAGTGTTCCTGTCATTGTCCCCTTGAGCAAGACACTTAACTCTACCTGCTACAGACAAAAGCTCTTTTACATTATTCCCTTTAACCTCAAGGGATTTAAACATGGATAGATAAAGGCTAAATTGTATTTATCTAGGCAAGTCAGTTAAGAAAACATTTTTATTTACAATGACGGCCTACCGGGGAAGGTTAACTGCCTTGTTCAGGGGCAGAACGATATATTTTTACCTTGTCAGCTCAGGGATTTGATTCAGCAACCTTTCGGTTACTGGCCCAGCGCTCTAACCACTAGGCTACCTGCCACCCCAATGTGGCTGTGTACAGAGAGAGACATCACCCTATTAAGTGTCTGCAGTTTTTGGACTGCTGCCCTCAGTAGGTCTGGTAGAGTGTTCTATCTTGCCAACAGAGATGGGGGGGGGGGGGGGTTATCTGTTCCCTGTATGGATAAGGTAAGTGTCAGATGTCTAGACGTTCCTCCACGGGTCAGAGACTGGGAACAATGGGAGGCTGCAGACAGAGACAATAGTGACACATACACACAGACTGCCTCCCAAAAGGCCCCCTGTTCCCTTAACAATGCACAACTTTTGACCAGGGCCCATAGGCTAGTGCACTATACAGAAAATAGGGAGCTATCTGGTACACAACCACTGCCAGGCTTCACGGCATCTCCAGGCCTCTGGGTGGTGGTACTGTCTATCTGACACTGAATTCTACATTTTAACATCTTACCTCCGTTAAAATAACTGACTATAAATCAAATAATAAAATATTTGATTCAGTCCAGTCAGTTGTGACTCACTGAACTATTTCCATCAAGTACAGTGTTCCTTAAAAGAGTTAACTCCATTACAGGTTCACCGTATCACAGTATCATGTAGTGTCAATGCACGGTCTCTAGACGGCCAGCGGTCTCTAGCTCTGGGTGCCAAGCTTATGTACTGTACATCTCTGCCAAATAGTGTGTCCTAGATTCAAGTTGTAATGCATATAGATGGGGACGTATCTGGAGTGTTGGGCTAACTTTGAGGCTTGAGGCAACTGTGCCAGTACAGTATCTTGTGATCAGAACCTTATAGGCTATCTGAGCTGCTGCTGTTCATCTGAGATTATTGCTGGAATGGAGGCGGGGCAAGAGGGCCTGGGCACAGTCCCTGAATGTATCCCTTTTTCTCAGAAGAAGAGACCAGGAAAAGCCCAGCAGCGTCCATCCCTCCCCCTTTCTCACGTATATGCCAGCAGTCACATTACCCTGAACTCTGAAGCTGGGTTGCTTGTGAGATCGTAATGCATGGGGGTAGAGTAGTGAGAGGTGGTTGCATGCCTCTAGACCTAGACAGACCCATACTACTACTAACATTAACACTAGACGCAGACTTATTCCAGTTTATCCCACACTGACCGATCCTAAACTAAATATTTTTTTTAAAGTCCCAGCTAGCAGTACAGATCAGTTATTTTAAAGCCTCACTCCTTAGTGAGCTATCTTATTACTGAGCTGGAAATAACTCATATTTGTGCTGGCCTGAGTGACAAGAGCTGGTGTCGTCACAGCTGATGTGGGCTTGTTTAGTGGTGGTGAAATAGCAGTGGAGAGAGGCTCAGCGTTTGGTCTTCAGAGTGTGCATTGGAGGACTGTAAAATGTAAATATTAAATCCTGGAGACATTGGCACTGTTTACTGATGCCTTCCCCCTGTGTGAATGGGTGAGACCTCGTTTCAAATAGTATTAGTTTTCTTTCAAATACTTTTGAGAATTTCAATTAGTCCACCTGGAATGCCAGATGGGTGACGTTTGTACTTTTGGGGCTATTCTATTGGTTCCATTGTGCAAGGCAAGCTCAATCAAGTGCAGCTAAAGTTGTTGTCTATCATTGTAAACAAATTATTTGAAACCAAGTGTGGTGTGAATTACTTTAAGTAAAGGACACCAGGGTTTTACTCCAAACACTACCCCACACAATATGGCTCTAACTACAGTATTCCTCCACTTCTTTACTGCCCCATCAAATTAAATCAAATCAAAATCAAATCAAATTTATTTATAAGCCCTTCGTACATCAGCTGATATCTCAAAGTGCTGTACAGAAACCCAGCCTAAAACCCCAAACAGCAAGCAATGCAGGTGTAGAAGCTTTTAAGTGGCTAGGTTGTAATCTGATCTAAATTGTATAACCAATGTGAATATGTGAGGTGAAAGTTGAAGGATGTGCACTACATTACTGCATTGTATAATGCAGTGCATCCATTGCAGTGACACAGCAAGTTTCCTGCTGTTTATTTTATTAGCAGTATGTCCATACTGATCCCCATTTTAGGCCATTTGATAACACATTGACCCGTAATCTAAAAATAACAGTGATACTTCTATGTTCTTGTTTGATAAAGGGTTACATTTAGGATTTTGACTTGGCTCTGATAAAGGGTTACATTTAGGATTAGTGGCAACAGAGTGGTACTGGCATGGAGTTCAACCACCTCAGGATAGGAATACACAGAGGCACACAGTGGATTTCTGGAAGAGCAACATGTTTTGACGACAGTTCCACCAGCTATACAATCTCAGTTAAACTCCTGGAAATTATCCTGCAGGTGATATTTTTAGGAAAATGTCTTGTCCAACAGTTAGCAAGCATAATCTGCAAAACATATACACTACCGTTCAAAAATTTGGGGTCACTTAGAAAATATCCTTGTTTTTGAAAGAAAAGCATGTTTTTTTGTCCATTACAATAACATAAAATTGATTCGAAATGCAGTGTAGACTATCACGGTCGTCGTAATGAGTAGACCAAGGCGCAGCGTGGTATGCGTACATTCTCGTTTAATGAATGCGCATCGAACAACAGAAACACTATACAAACTAGTGCTGACTGTAATGCTCCGGGTATGGAGTCAAATGCAGGAGACAGAGAGTTCAATGCTGCGCGTCTTTTAATCGCACCAACGCACCACAGGGTGCTCACAAAAAAGTTACGTTCCCAAAACACAGGGAATCAAAATGTACAATGGGAAACAATCCCAACCGGGCACTAACACGTGCCTATACCACAGAGCCGAAGGTTACATAGAAATAATCCCGCACAACAACCAGGCGGGCCGTCTGTCTAATAAAGACAAACTAATTAAACATCCACAGGTGCTACCACTCAACATACAAGGAGGGGGAGGAAAAACAATCAGTGGCAGCTAATAGGCCGGTGACGACCACCGAGCGCCACCTGCCCGGGAAAGGGAAACACCCTCAGTCGGACTCATGACACTGACTGGCAACTACACATAGTCAAGATCCCACAAACACAAATGAGGAAATGGCTACCTAAATATGATCCCCAGTCAGAGACAAAGACAAACAGCTGCCTCTGATTGGGAACCATATCAGGCCACCATAGAAATACAATTCACTATCACGCTCCAACCAACATAGAAAATAAACAGCTTTCTTTGGTCAGGGCGTGACAGTAGACATTGTTAATTTTGTAAATTACTATTGTAGCTGGAAATGGCAGATTTTTTATGGAATATCTTCATAGGCGTACAGAGGCCCATTATCAGCAACCATCACTCCTGTGTTCCAATGGCACGTTGTGTTAGCTAATCCAAGTTTACCATTTTAAAAGGCTAATTGATCATTAGAAAACCCTTCAGCTGTGCTAACATAATTGCAAAAGTTGTATACAGTTTAGATAATTTTATACCCCGAGAACACAGATGTATCCTTTTCCATTTGTGTTGATTTTTAACACAGAGCATATACTGTATCTTTTCTTTTTGGAGAAATATAGAAATCTTTATTTTCTGTATTAAATGCCTTCATACATAAATTATTCTTCTGATACTGTGATCATTAAAGACAATATTTCTTGAAAAGGTACTATTTTTTAAGAAACAGGCAAATACGTGTTTGCGGTCACTTAGAAATATCCTTGTTTTTGAAAGAAAAGCACATTTTTGTCCATTAAAATAACATCAAATTGATCAGAAATACAGTGTAGACATTGTTAATGTTGTAAATGACTATTGTAGCTGGAACGGCTGATTTCTTATGGAATATCTACATAGGCGTACAGAGGCCCATTATCAGCAACCATCACTCCTGTGTTCCAATGGCACGTTGTGTTAGCTAATCCAAGTTTACCATTTTAAAAGGCTAATTGATCATTAGAAAACCCTTCAGCTGTGCTAACATAATTGCAATAGGGTTTTCTAATGATCAATTAGCCTTTTAAAATTATAAACTTGGATTAGTTAACACAACGTGCCATTGGAACACAGGAGTGATGGTTGCTGATAATGGGCCTCTGTACGCCTATGTAGATATTCCATAAGAAATCAGCCGTTCCAGCTACAATAGTCATTTACAACATTAACAATGTCTACACTGTATTTCTGATCAATTTGATGTTATTTTAATGGACAAAAATGTGCTTTTCTTTCAAAAACAAGGATATTTCTAAGTGACCGCAAACTTTTGAAAGGTAGTGTACATCATCTGAAAAATCAGTGTTTGCCTTTTTTCTGTCATCCAACTATTTTAACAACATCTTAATAATGTATTTAATTATGTAAACTAAGCCCCCATATATAATGTGGCTTGCCACTGACAATTCAGAATACAAAAATGCAGATTACCTGAAGTGAAAGTAAAAAACAAGCTGTATATTTGTTATAAACCTGTTATAACCATAGACCATAGAGGTTATAACACAACATAAGAAACTAAAACATGTTCACCTCACATTTACTTTATGTGTACACCTAGTACCAGACCAATGGCCACATGAACCAAATGTGTCCTCATGTTTTTATTTTTTGTAGAAACATTGCGCAATACCGCTGAGAGAATTGTCAACCAGCTGTACCAAATCTAACTTCACTGAAGAAAGCAAGTGAGTGTGAAGCAGATCACAGCAGCTGACTCTCTGGGAATTGTGTAGTTTATGTTGATCCTGAGAGAATGAGAGAGTCTGTCAGATGAAGGAGTCTCTCTCCACTCATTCACCTCAGGGGCAGGCAGAGAGAAGTGGAGCTCTCTATTCCCTTCTTTTACACTCCTATACTCTAAGGGGCTGTACAGTCATGAATTTCAGAGTATTAGTAATTTCCTCAACTGTATATACTGATGATTAAGAAGAAAGTGATGACGAACAGACAAACCTGTAGCATTACCTGTAGCATTACCTATGTGCCTCTCTTTGTCTTTCAAACGAGGTCTCTAGGTTTCTTCCTAGGTTTTGGCCTTTCTAGGGAGTTTTTCCTAGCCACCGTGCTTCTACAACTGCATTGCTTGCTGTTTGGGGTTTTAGGCTGGGTTTCTGTACAGCACTTTGAGATATCAGCTGATGTACGAAGGGCTATATAAATACATTTGATTTGATTTGAAACGAGCAGTTGTATACAGTTTAGATAATTTTATACCCTGAGAACACAGATGTATCCTTTTCCATTTGTGTTGATTTTTAACACAGAGCATATACTGTATCTTTTCTTTTTGGAGAAATATAGAAATCTTTATTTTCTGTATTAAATGCCTTCATAAATAAATTATTCTTCTGATACTGTGTTCATAAAAGACAATATTTCTTGAAAAGGTACTATTTTTTTAAGAAACATGTGTGATTTGACAAAGCGTACTAATCATAAGGGTAGGATTTGGGCCCTGTCACTGGGATACTCAATCAGCAGCCAACAACACACTTCTCAAAAGGTGAAAAAAATATAAAATAAAAGGTGAAAGACAAAGCCTGTCATCTGCTGGTATAAAAATCTAACTTAAAGACCATAGGTCTATACTGCTGAAGCTGTCAAAGCTGTTTCTAGATGAGTAGGTATATGCAATCAATGTTTCTGCTACATAATAGAGATATCTAAAAAACTACAGCAGGTCTATCAAAATGTTTTAATTATTTTTCTTCAAAAATATGTACTTTAACATATAACAACACTGGAGGCGTAGCGAAAGCCGGTCATCATGTTTTATTACAGTGTGGAAATGTAAAAACAGGCTAAAATAATTATACCATTGGTTCCTGCTGCCATGCTTCTTTTGGGGATTCTGCCATAATTAGGCCAGCACAGCACTCATATCCAGGGAAACATGAATCAAGCGGCACAGGACTGCCTTTTACTGTAGCGAGGCTGGCCTAAGGTTACTCTGCTTTTCTATTGTCAATTTCCCTCATTTCCAATTATTTCAGGAAGAGGAATTGCATTTATAATCTGTATTGTATTTTTAACCCACCATATCCAGTGTCCCTTTGGTTATTCTGGCTCTTTAAAATATTACATTTTCATGTATAGATATTTAAATATTAATAGGGCCGGATTACTGAACAGGAATGCAGGGCTCCGACCCCCAGGGGGCCCCCAACCTCCACAAAAAAAAAAAAAATGGGTAGTGGGCCCCCGTAGGTCGGGGGGCCACCCAGATAACTTATGATAGCAAAATGTATAGAATTTAGAACATCAAAATTCTCTCTCAACCTCATGGTAAAATGTGAGCAATAGCAGGTTTTTCTCTCTGACCCATATAAAAATGTGGAGACATGCAGGAAATTAGCTTTAAAACTACAGCGTTTTCTCATAACTTCCTGACAAAATGTCTAGAATAGCATTATAAACAGCAAATGTTTTCAATGTGTTTAAATGGAGGAAGTAATAAATAAATAAATGCATTAAAATAGAAAACACTTTTGAAAGAAAATAGGACACGTATGATTTTGACAGTGGTTACTGAAGGTCTATAGACAGGTGCTATATCTGTGGACCTTTTTCATTACGCCACTATACGCACTGGGCAAAAACTGGTTAAATCAACATTGTTTCCACATCATTTCAACCCCCAAAAATTATGTGATGACTGAATCAATGTAGAAAACTGATTGGATTTGCAAAAAGTCATCAATATAAGAGAATTTCGTATTTTATTCACACAACTTTTAACTTAAATCCTATGACAGGGTGAAATCAAGCAACATTTCACGTTGAATTCATGTTAGTTGACAACTCAACCAAATGTAATTCAAAACTAGGCAACTAGGCGTTTAATTGAAGTCTGTGCCCGGTATGTAATTCCTCTCTTGAGCTGTGGGGATGTCAACCAGCAGAGGGAGCATGGGGATTATACATGGCATGGGATACAGTCATTGGTTAATATACACCTCCACAAAATTCATATTGGACAGTGATCCTCAATCTCCATGTTATAGTATCCACATACCAGTTTGCATAACGGAGAATGTTAATTTTTCAGAAAAGTAATGACAGAGTGGAAAGGAAATGTCTGAATGTAAGACATGATTTTGTTTGCTCTATTGACCCAGTTTTGTCATTGTCATAGGAATCACCTATTATCATTGTTTGCTAAATCCCCACAGAGCTCCCAATTTATTATGGATTACCTCAAACATCCTTGGATTTGTTGGCAGCGTTCCTTTGTGTATCCTTATCTTGTACCTGGAGGCATTGTGTATAATCTTCCTTCTTAGGGAGGAGGTCAGAGACCTGGCCGGGTGGTGCCAGAATAACAATTTATCCCTCAACGTAACCAAGACTAAGGAGATGACTGTGGACTACAGGAAAAGGAGGACCAAGCACAACCCCATTCTCATCGATGGGGCTGTAGTGGAGCAGGTTGAGAGCTTCAAGTTCCTTGGTGTCCACATCAGCAACAAACTAGAATGGTCCAAACACACCAGTCGTGAAGAGGGCACAACAAAGCCCATTCCCCCTCAGGAAACTAAAAAGATTTGGCATGGGTCCTCAGATCGTCAAAAGGTTCTACAGCTGCAAGATCGAGAGCATCCTGGTTGCATCACTGCATGGTACGGCAATTGCTCGGCCTCTGACCGCAAGGCACTACAGAGGGTAGTGCGTACGGCCCAGTACATCACTGGGGCTAAGCTGCCTGCCATTTAGGACCTCTACACCAGGCGGCGTCAGAGGAAGACCCTAAAAATGGTCAAAGACCCCAGCCACCCCAGTCATAGACTGTTCTCTCTACTACCGCATGGCAAGCGGTACCGGAGTGCCAAGTCTAGGACAAAAAGGCTTCTCAACAGTTTTTACCCCCAAGCCATAAGACTCCTGAACAGGTAATCAAATGGCTACCCGGACTATTTGCATTGTGTGCTCCCAACCCCTATTTTTCACGCTGCTACTACTCTCTATTTATCATATATGCATAGATACTTTAACTATACATTCATGTACATACTACCTCAATTGGGCCGACCAGACAGTGCTCCCGGACATTGGCTACCTACACCTGTTGTATTCGGCGCACGTGACAAATAAACTTTGATTTGATTCTAGGAGAGGAGATTGCCATAATTATCCTACCTCTTGCATCAGCACCAATATATATATATATATATATAAAAAAAACAGTAGCAATTTCCTTTAAACTGTAGTCTACTAATCCTAGACATCATATATGAACACATTCTTGTCTATTGATGTTTTGTATTATGTCATTCTGTGTTACGTTTCATGTTTTGTTTGGACCCCCAGGAAGAGTAGTTCCTGCTTTCGCAACAGCTAATGGGGATCCTAATAAAATACCCAAATAATACACACTCAAACTCTGAGTGAACCCTTGGTGTTATTTTATTGTTCATTTTTTATTTAGGGTAGATTTAGAGATCTATAATAGGGAGAGGCTCCAGACAGTGTCCCTGGGGGAACTCTTTTTGTCTTACTTGATAGACTGTTGGCAAAATTGGCAACCAATGTATATAAAGATGTTATAGAGACCATGTCTTTAACAAAACATAGATCATGAAACTATTGCTTTCTATCCAATAGACTTATCACAATCCAATAAAAATTTTAAAATAGCACGAGCTAGACGTCTAGAAATGTTCATTTCCTTTCTCTTCATTGCCTTTCTTCTTTAAACCAATCCCGTTCCGTTTAACATATTCCCTGTTTCTGTTCAGGTCCAACCAGCGTCCAGTTTTCGTGTGTGCTAAGGTTAATCAACATACAGAACGAAAAAGCTTGGTAGAGTTAAGATGGCGGCATGTGGGTGAGGAGGCTGTAGTTCTTAGCTCGGGATTTTTTTGTCATAAAATATTTACATGAATCCTTACATATACAGATATCGAGAAAATAACATTTCCTACACACTTGACACATTTGTGTGTTAATTTGGATTGGATCCATGACATCCATACACTTCGTGGTTCACCCGTTGCCCGGGACTGAGGACCAGCTCAATGACAGGTATTTGTTGCGGCGTGGAAAATAAGGGTTCTAATCAATATATATGTGTATGGTGTGGTACCCGACGATTATCTATTTGTTTCGAAGCAATATTCATATTGTCATGTGTATTTCAATCAAGCAATTTTCGACCACATTACCGTACTTGAAGCAAGGCCCGGCATCTTGAACAAGCCTCTTCAACGTAGCTAACGACGTTAGCTAGCCTGCTAGGCTAACAAGCTAGTTAGCCATAGCTAGCAGCAGTTAACGGAGCTGTTTCTTTCGTTCTCTGACTCTGCCTGGAATGATTGGCCGATGGTCAAAGTTGAGACGGACAATGCGGGTTGGGGGATGGGGGGAAAAAATAAGGAACGTCAGTGATTAAGGCATTGTAATGATCCGTCATTGTTTTTTTTTTTGTTGCATTTGACATTGTATGTTTATGTCAACTACCCTTTGGATATCTTATTGTCGACTATCCAGCTGGCTAGCTCAATGGAACCATTGAAGATGTAGCTAGTTAGTTAAGTGGCTAATAAGCTAGCTAATGTATTAGCTAGTCATTGCTAGATAACGTTAGCTAAACTAGCCACACTTGTGCTAGTATGTTTGCTTGCTAGTAAGGTACGGTTATCCAGCCAACCAATTGTAAGCTAACATTGGATTGCTTATTTGCTTCGATTTAATAATCTAGCCAACCACCGACGTTAGTTAGCTAACTAACGTTAGTCGTCCAACTATTGTTCCTCGTGAATAAACATAAACTCGTTTTCAACCTCATATTCTTAATCTACAGTATGAGAAAACGGCGCTTTTCTATGATCTGTGGTTTAAAAGTATAAAGGTCCTAAAAATGCTTCTCTGTGACGATTGCAGGTAAGATTAAAAGTAAAAAATAATGATTTTCAAAACCTGCAACGAGTTTCTAGGCCAAGGGTGTATTTTCTTGGTCCCCATGTCACCTTGAATCACTGATGTCATCGGATAGCTAGAACTTTTTAACTTTATTATTTTATAAGGACAAAACTTAGAAATGCGCCGTTTTCACATATATGCTGGACAAATAAAAAAGTGGTGGTGTTGGCCTTTAAGTTACAACACATTTTTACAGACGTTAGTTTAAGAGAGGCAAGGACTAGCTATGAACAGTTGACTGTGTATTGTGACCTGCATTTTGCTCTGCAGGTGATTTATAGTAAACCTATTTCTATCATCCATTGAGATTGAACTGATTAATGGGCCATTCTACTTTAAGACATAGATTGGGACGTTGGAAAAGCACATCTTGAATGACCTTGAATTAAAATCCAGGATATGACATTTGAAGCAAGGATTTTGTACTTGTCTAGAGTCCAGGGTCTGTACCGTTGACCACCTGCTTGGGCCTCATTGACCAAGATGGTTCAGTGGACTTGACTGGTTCCTAATACAATCATGTTCACTCATCTTGCGATAGAATTGGCTAATGTGTAATGACAATCAATCCCCAAGTAAGCCATATCTTTTACAAGCTGCTAGCACAGGCAATGGCATGCATTCACATTTGCTATATTGTCACCATGTGCTAATATATCCTCCTACTGCTCAACTGCAGTTGTTTGTCTTACCAAAGAGGTGTTTCTTACCATGGTTGTTAAGAGGCATACTTTTATCCCAAATAAATAAGATATTTGCTTACAAGAGTAGGTTGTGACTCACAATATGCCAGTCTTATGGACTGCTCGTGCCTCGACTGTTTAGGATGTCTTTTCATGACCCGGCTGAGGACACATTCTTCTCTGACCCACATGGCTAGAACAATATTTATTATTTTTGTACAGGTTAGGAGGGGAAATTAGGTTTAGTATACACAAACACATTTCTTGCAGACTAAAGGAGCCCTTCTGTCCTGTTGATGTTGGTTATTAATGGCTCTGGATGGTGTGCCTCATATATCAAGACAGTGTTGCTGGCTCATTGTTTATCTTCTGCAGAGGGACTGGTTACTGTCGCTGGACAACCGGACGGGCCATGCCTTTTAAGTTATTGCCATCCATTGGCTTTTCCACTGGGCTTGCTTGACAGGAAATGTCATTTGGCGTAGGCCTATTACTTACATTTTCACCCCTTACAGCTTGCATGCAACTGTCTGATATCCTTTCCTCCCTTTGCAACAGGTAATATTGCATCTTTGAAAAGATTTGTCCACTTTCTGTGGCATACTTTTTGTATGATAACAGCCTTTGTGTATTGACTTGCTCCCTTGAGTAAATGGATTAATAAAATGTTTGTTCACTTCACCTGTTTCCTGTCAACAACCATTGTTGTATTTAAGCCATTAGAATTAGAATCAATGCTTTTAGTAGTGTAGCCTATAGCAGTTGAAGCTCTGTTTAAACAATTGTTGACCCTATTTGACCCGTCATTTCATAGCAGGCAAAACGAGTAAGGCATGCGCCTAGTTCAGTCATTGAGAGAATAGATGCTAGAGCTGAAACAAGAAGTAAAGCTGTCAGCCTGTCATGTTTTACGTGACATGTTTTTTAAACATCGCTACAATCAAAGATTTTGCTGGTCTATGATGGTGACAGTTATGGACTTGGAGTTGTACTAAATACTAACTGCTAACTTGTACTAAAAAGAATGGTCACAATAGTACTGATGCCTCCTCTGTTGGATGTAGCTCCGCACATGCCCTGTTTCTTTGACTGGGGGAATGACCTGCCCACTAGTATCCTCTGCGTGAGTGAAGGCAACAGTCCCAATGCAGTGCATATGGTTTTACACACCATGCTCTAACTGTTTAACTTTATTGTTATTTAATGTGTTTTTTATGCAGCTGGTGAGTCATTTTGATACTGTTGTCATCAGCATTCATGTATTTGAGATTCTCATTGGACTTCTTGTTAACGTCATGTAAGCAGATGCCATGCTCGTTATAGTCTACACAGAGTACAGACTAGTAGAAATGTCCTTATTGGCCATTGATTTCCAGACCATTAATTGCACAAATTCACACCGTGAACGGAAATGAACGATCTCACTGTCAATGTTTTTTTATTTAATTTTTATACTTAACAGACTTCGTGAAGTGTCGGAGAAACTCAACAAATACAACTTTAACAGGTAAGACATTAATATTTTTTAAATTTTAACTGTGGAATTATCAGCAAATGTATTATTCAGCTATGTCTTTCAGCGGGGACCACACTCCACACATGTATAGCGATCTTATAGCTTTTCTACATGTTAACATTCACTACATTGTCTGTCTCTAATGCAGTCATCCACACCTCAACCTGCTGGAGCAGGCCACCTTAAAACAGTGTGTAGTTGGACCAAACCATGCTGGCTTTCTGCTTGAGGTAACATCAAAGGATTTATGTATATTACAATCAATAACATTTGAGCTGTACTGCCTCTACATTTTTGACGGAGATTGTGACTTCAAATGGCACCCTATTTCCTATACAATGCACTACTTTTGGGGAAAAAAGTCGTTTTCGCTTACATTTTTTTTAATGAATAGGAGCACCATGAATTAATAAATAAATAAATATTTTAGTGCAGTCTTTTGTGTGACATGCCATCACCTTTTCTGTTTTGATAATATGCGGTAATTTCTTTCTTTCCAGGATGGACGTGTGTGTCGGATCAGCTTTGCTGTCCAGCCTGATCGTCTGGAGCTGACCAAACCAGATGGCAACGATGGGTGAGACTGTTTACACTAGGAAAATAGTTTCATCCTAATGGACTTTAAGAGAACTTTCAATACCAGGGGTTGCATTAGCTTTCAGAAATCGGCATTTTCAAAACATATACCATAACAAAATCTGCGTTTTAAACCATTTCACCTGCGTTTTTATATTAAAAGTCAAGTGTTTTTTTTGCTTCAGTTGAGTGATAAGGGGTGTGCAACTACGTAGTTTTTCTTCACACAAAATACATTATTGCAACACATTCTGTATAATTTTTTCATCATATGACCACAGAAGTGCAAAGCTATTTGGCTAGTAAATTAGTTAGGTATTTCTTTGCAAAACACGATGGGTGGCCATCATATTTGTAAGGTTTGTCATAGAAAGAATGTAGCCAGCTACATTTCCTAATGTTTTGCTTGATGTTAATCTTGCTTTGTAACTTGTTACTTTAAATACTACACCGGAGGAAAGTACCGAACACATCACATCAGTCATAGCGCTGTCTGGCGATCCAATGAGAGAGCAAAGATATTTCATCCGAGTGGAGAAGTGCAACTGAAGCACAAAATGAGTCCTTTTACATTCTTGATTTTGAGCGAACCCTGACTGAAGCCGAGCAGAATTGACAATAAGGAGTGTTTTAGATCTGCATTTACAAAACACGGCAAGATATTTTGTCTTCCTTGACTCCTGCATGCTGAAGCCTAGCAATGGTGAGTCCTGCGAGTTGAGTTCCACTGAGGTCTTACTAAGTACTTAGGCCTACTAGTAGAACTGTTTCATTATGTTATTACTTGGTCACTTAACACACTATGACAAATGAAAGACCAGAAAGTGTTGACTGTGTTAAGGTGTTTTGCATCATGGGAAATGTATGTTTTATAGATAAGTCATTTGTATTTTATTCCCTTTCTGCAATTTATTGTCCCCCAAAAAACTAGGCAAAACAATGCTCGCAATGGTATCTTAGCATTTAGGAAATCTAGGCCGCGTTCTGAAAGCCAATTGCATTTATGTATCTGCTCTTTGCTTTTCTTTGTTTTATTTTGTATGAGCAAGAATGCCTTTTTAGCTGTTTCTAGGGTTTGTGGTGGTGGCCAGCTTGCATTTGTGAGTTTCATTGATACCATATGTCTTACCAGCAGAACAGCGTCAAACCGTGAACTAGGCCCTCTAGTTGCAAAGCATGCAAGTGATTCAGTCTGAGAAACACTGGTGAATGTGACTGGTTTACTTTAAGATTTTCTGCAGAGCACATGCTTTGTTGCCTGGCACGGTGAAATAAGCTGAACTTTTCAAAAGAAAATGAGATGGTTTTAGATGGTAATAGCTTTGCAGTCAGCTGCATTGTGGGTTACTGGAAAGCCTTACTGTGGAAACGAGCACTGCACATTTTCAATCAGTAACTTTGACAGCTGACTGAACAAAGCTTCCACTCGGAATACTATCCAGTCACACTCCGCACTATGTATTTCAAGTTTTTACAGTGTCATACTTGTGTAATAAATGGTAAACAAATGTACATTTTTACAGGTAATTTATATTTTATTTCTGCAGAAGTCTACACAATTAATTGTTAGGTTTACTATACTCAGTTGCTAAATAAAACACTTCTATATTTTGTGTGTTGCTAAAATGCCTAATAGTAAAATCTATCTGCATTCTTTCATTGGGAAGCAATTCACAATATATTGAGATACTGTGTACAAAAGAGTCATGGGTTTGAATCTCAGACAGGACAATGCTATTATGGTCAGTCTCAGGTGTTGTTCATGATTTGATGGCAAGTATGTAATGCAATTTACTTAATTAAATGTAGACTGCAGCAAATTCATACATCTATGTACAATAGACATCACATTTAACACTACACTCCGATCATATTCTTATTGTAGGAGTTAGCAATCGCAGCCCTAAAAAAAAAAAAAAACAAGAACCTTTAAAAATGATGTCTTGAAGGCGGAACGAGTTGCAGCCAATTCTGATTCCCGAGGGTGTTGCCCTGCTAGCCTCTATTCCCCTGTTGTTTTAACCTTAAACATAAAAATGTAAAAGCCCTAGACATGGGCCACAACCTGGGATTTCCACTCCCAGGTTGTCTTCTTAATCTTTGGTCCCATGTGGGACTACTAGGTATGTAGTAACTGATCTGATCTCCCGTCTTCCCGTCTTTTGTTTCCAGTTCAAAGTTGAGTGGCAGTGGTTCAGGGACAGGAAGGAGCTCCAGGCCAGGCAGGACTAGTGATCCTCCCTGGTTCCTGTCTGGCTCTGACACACTGGGCAGACTGGCAGGCAACACCCTTGGGTAAGTTCTGGCAGTAAGGGCCCTCAGGAAAAACCTCCCCTAGACACTCTCGGGTAAAGTCGTTATACGGCTTCATGTGCATTAGCGCCACTTAGGCCTAGACAAAGACTGCTGCAGGAGGACAGCTGAAGGCATTATTACTATCCAGGATTCAGGTATTGTCCATGTAAAATGAGATGGTGCAGTCAGAATCAGACCTTGTACCACAGAGTTGTCCTGGAAATTGGGACTTTCAAACCAAGGCAGCAGCAGCTCTGAGGTTAAAGGCATAAACATAAAATGCCTATTGAGCTTTGATAGAAATGTGCTGTGGGCTGATTTTGAATGACATTAGGTGAAAGCAATCTACCATCCTCCATTGTTTTTTCCACCTTATTTTTTCTTACTTTACTGGCCCCTTAATTATGAGATTTAATGTGGTCAAATTCATCTCTCAAAAATGACAAAAGACATTTGCTACCAAACTATACTTCCAAATTGCTGTATGCATAAATACCCTAGGACCTCTGCACTCTCTGTGAAAGCCAGCTGTCCCACGGTTAATTGCTAATCCAGTGCGCAGGCAGGCAGCCGTGTGTTGATTTGAGAGAGTTTCTGCTGTGTGGCTGACTGCTGTGCCTGACCTTCGCCTTGTGCTATAACAGGAGTCGCTGGAGCTCCGGGGTGAACGGTGGATCAGGTGGAGGAGGAGGAGGAGGTGGTGGTGGTGGCGGTGGCAGCAGCAGTGTAGGAGGTGCAGGGGGAGGAGGTGTAGGAGGAGCTGTCAGTGGAGGTGGTGGTGGAGGCTCCTCTGGGAGGTCGTCTACAGCTGCCAGGGACTCGAGACGTCAGACCAGGGTGATCCGCACAGGGAGGGACCGGGGCTCTGGTCTCCTGGGCAGCCAGCCCCAGCCTGTCATCCCTGCCTCGGTCATCCCAGAGGAACTCATCTCCCAGGTTAGACCCAGTGTCTGTCTTCAACTACATTGATTTAAATTCTGGTAGTGAACCCACCGTATGAGAGTTTTTATCACTGAATATACCATTTTAAAGAAACACTTAACAAATCAGATTTGACCGATTTTTATTGCTTGACCAGAGCCCCTCGTTAATTATAACAAGGTCCTCAACACATGGCCTTCTCTTCTCTCTGGTGTTCAGTCACCACCGTCACAACATGGTTGATTTCTGGGTGGTGATCTTCATGTTGCCTCCCCTCTTCCCCAGGCTCAGGTGGTCCTTCAGGGGAAGTCTAGGAGTGTGATCATCCGGGAGCTCCAGAGGACCAACCTGGATGTCAACCTGGCCGTCAACAACCTACTGAGCAGAGACGATGAGGACGGTGACGATGGCGATGACACAGCCAGCGAGTCCTACCTCCCTGGAGGTACCACTTTATTTCACCCTTGATGTGTATTCTATAGCTTTGTCTCATTAAGATAATCTCTATTGCAAGAGACTCAGCATGGCAGCTTTGTATGAATGAGCAGAGGGCTCTTAAACAGTTTGGTCTGGTTTAAGGGGGTTATGCGAAAGCTTTATGTAGATGGTATTTGCTACATTTGTGGAACCAATGGAGTTGTCCCAAAAATTCTAAATGCAAAAGTCTCTCTTAATCTATGGGTTTGACCCTTGCCTGAATGGACAGTAATAATAGTCATGTCATAAACATCCCTCTCTTTTGTGTTGGACCTTACAGAGGACCTGATGTCCCTGCTGGACGCTGACATCCACTCAGCCCACCCCAGTGTCATCATCGATGCTGACGCCATGTTCTCTGAGGACATCAGCTACTTTGGCTACCCCTCCTTCAGACGCTCCTCCCTGTCCCGTCTGGGCTCCTCGCGAGGTAACTGACCACATGGCACTAAGAGCTGCTGCCTAGGGACCATCATCCTCTTCTGTAGTCAGGAGGTTGAGATTGAAATCACATTTCTCTTCCTATATAATAATAGTTGTAGTAACAAGTTACCTAAATGGAAGTAAGATTACTTTTTACCATGTATAGTATATGCTTTTAGTTCTCTGATAGTTGAGGTATATAGTTAAAGCCAATGCTAGTCTTTCCTTTTCAACCTGTCGGCAAAGCCCATGTGGATGTGGTGTTGTGAATGTGTGTGGTGTTGTGAATGTGTGCTGCATGGCCATAATACCTGTTCTTCAGTGAGCCCTCTGAGAAAGGCCCGCTAGACCCTGTCATTACAGGCACCACTTTCTACTGCAGCCGTATGCTGTAGGATAAACCCTCTCCCTTGTAATGCATGTCTATCTCTAATCTATCCTGACCTGTCTTCCTACCTCACATTTTAACATGTGAGTGTGCAGACAGACACCACTATTAACTAACTTTCACCTTTTTACTGCCAAAACCCTCTTATTTGCATAATTCTAAAAATAAATCTCTTTAATTTGTTGACGGGTCTTCCCCAGAGAGTGGCTTACTTTTATCCCACTGGTGTGACCCCATTGCCATACCAGTTCTCCTTCTTCCCTTAGAGCGTGACTCAGAGCTGTTGCGTGAGCGTGAGTCTGTGTTGAGGTTGCGGGAGCGGAGGTGGCTGGATGGGGCCTCGTTTGACACGGAGAGGGGCTCCACCAGCCGTGAGGGGGAGCCCAGCCTGGACAAGAAGAACATCCCTGTCCAGAGCCCTGTCTCTCTGGGCGAGGAGCTGCAGTGGTGGCCTGACAAGGTGGGAGAATAGGGACATTGATCGATTGGTTGATAGAATAATTTGATTAATGGGAAGGTCAACTCTTTTTGGTGTTCATTCAGATGTGATGTCAATAAAGCTTGTTCAGGGAACATGACAGCATTCATTATCACGTTAATGGATTTCTCACTTGGTTTATTTCCATCGATATGTTTTAATAGTTTTCGCTAGGTCTATATGCTCAATATTGTTTTGGGTTAATGTGCACAGATCAGGTTAGCAAATATTTCTAAGTAATGTTTCTGTTGGTGTTTTTGGTCCAGGATGGTGTGAAGTTTGTGAGCATCGGGTCCTTGTTCTCTGAGCTGGTGGCAGTGAGCTCTAAGGGGGAACTCTACCAGTGGAAGTGGAGTGAACCAGAACCATACAGAAACACACAGGTAAACAGCAGTACTGTACAACAAGCCAACAGGATTGATTGCATGAAAAATGTGAAGGATTCAGCAGCAGCCTTTATCAAATAAATTCAAATGATTTATCAGAGACCAGTGCTGTACACTAAGAACACTAACTCTCCTCCTGAGGACTACTTAGCAAATAAGTGTTTAAATTCAAACACACGTTTTATTTGCAAACCCACCTTAATGTGTGTGTGTGTATGTATATATATATATGAGGTTGACCGATTATGATTTTTCAACGCCGACCCTGGTTTTTGGAGGACCAAAAAAAGCAGACACCGATTTGATTTATTTGTAATAATGACAATTACAACAATACTGAATGAACTTATTTTGACTTAATGTAATACATCAATAAAATCAATTTAGCCTCAAATAAATAATTAAACTTGTTCAATTTGGTTTAAATAATGCAAATAACAGTGTTGGAGAAGAAAGTAAAAGTGCAATATGTGCCATGTAAAAAAGCTACCGTTTAAGTTACTTGCTCAGAACATGAGAACATAGGAAAGCTGTTGGTTCCTTTTAACATGAGTCTTCAATATTCCCGGGTAAGAAGTTTTAGGTTGTAGTTATTATAAGATTTATAGGACTATTTTATTTCTATACCATTTGTATTTCATATACCTTTCACTATTGGATTTTCTTATAGGCACTTTAGTATTGCCAGTGTAACAGTATAGCTTCCGTCCCTCTCCTCGCCCCTACCTGGGCTCGAACCAGGAACACATCGACAACAGCCACCCTCGAAGCATCGTTACCCATCGCCCCAAAAAAGCCGCGGCCCTTGCAGAGCAAGGGGAACAACTACTTCAAGGTCTCAGAGTGAGTGACGTCTCAGAGCGAGTGACGTCACCGATTGAAACGCTATTAGCGCGCACCCCGCTAACTAGCTAGCCATTTCACACTGGTTGCACCAGCCTAATCTCGGGTGTTGATAGGCTTGAAGTCAAACAGCTCAATGCTTGAAGCACAGCAAAGAGCTGCAGGCAAACGCACGAAAGTGCTGTTTGAATGAATGCTTACGAGCCTGCTGCTGCCTACCACCGCTCAGTCAGACTGCTCTATCAAATCATATACTTAATTATAACATAACACACAGAAATACGAGCCTTAGGTCATTAATATGGTAAAATCTGGAAACTATCATTTCGAAAACAAAACGTTTATTCTTTCAGTGAAATACAGAACCGTTCTGTATTTTATCTAACTGGTGGCATCCCTAAGTCTAAATATTGCTGTTACATTGTACAACCTTCAATGTTATGTCATAATTATGTAAAATTCTGGCAAATTAATTACGGTCTTTGTTAGGAAGAAATGGTCTTCAAACAGTTAGCAACGAGCCAGGCAGCTCAAACTGCTGCATATACCCTGTCTGCTTGCACGGAATGCAAGAGAAGTGACACAATTTCCCTAGTTAAATGTTATGTTACCAGGCAATTTTTTGGGGGGTGAATTTTACCCCTTTTTCTCCCCAATTTCGTGAGGAGTCGCTGGTGCGCAATGAGACAAGGATATCCCTACCGGCCAAGCCTTCCCTAACCCGGACGACGCTAGGCCAATTGTGCGTCTCCCCACGGACCTCCCAGGGTCTCTGGTGGCACAGCTGGCGCTGCAGTACAGCGCCCTTAACCACTGCGCCACCCGGGAGGCCTGTTAGCAGGCAATATCAACTGAATATGCAGGTTTAAAAATATATACACTTGTGTATTGATTTTAACCTCTCTGGGATATGTGGGACGGTAGCGTCCCACTTGGCCAAAAGCCATAGAAAATGCAGAGCGCCAAATTCAAATAAATTCCTATAAATCAAAATTTAATGAAATCACACATGTATCAAACAGTACACATGAAGTGACACTCGTTCAAGATGGCCGTACTTCATTACACAAAGGAATAACCTCAACCAATTTCTAAAGACTGGTGACATCCAGTGGAAGCGGTAGGAACTGCAAGCAAGTCTGGAATCCCAATGAAAACTCATTGAAAAGAGGGTGACCTCAAAATAAAAAAAAATCTGAATGGTTTGTCCTCAGGGTTTTGCCTGCTACATAAGTTCTGTTATACTCAGACATGATTCAAACAGTTTTAGAAACTTCCGCGTGTTTTCTACCCAAATCTACTAATAATATGCATATCTTATCTTCTGGGGATGAGTAGCAGGCAGTTGAAATTGGGCATACTTAACCCACCATTCCTAGGCCATCATTGAAAATAAGAATGTGTTCTTAACTGACTTGCCTAGTTAAATAAAGGTAAAAAAAAAATAAAAATCGTCCACAATCGCTTTCCAAAAACACCGATTGTTATGAACCTGAAATCGGCCCTGATTAATCGGTCGACCTCTAAAATGTGTATATATATGCATACATACAGTTGAAGTCGGAAGTTTACATACACTTAGGTTGGAGTCATTAACACAAGTTTTTCAACCACTCCACAAATTTCTTGTTAACAAACTATAGTTTTGGCAAGTCGGTTAAGACCTCTACTTTGTGCATGACACAAGTCATTTTTCTAACAATTGTTTACGGGCAGACACTGTATCGCAATTCCAGTGGGTCAGACATTTACATACACTAAGTTGACTGTGCCTTTAAACAGCTTGGAAAATTCCAGAAAATGATGTCATGGCTTTAGAAGCTTCTTATAGGCTAATTTACATAATTTGAGTCAATTGGAGGTATACCTGTGGATGTATTTCAAGGCCTACCTTCAAACTCAGTACGTCTTTGATTGACATCATGGGAAAATCAAAAGAAATCAGCCAAGACCTCTTGTAGAAAAATTGTAGACCTCCAAGTCTGGTTCATCCTTGGGAGCAATTTCCAAACACCTGAAGGTACCACGTTCATCTGTACAAACAATAGTACAGAAGTATAAACACCATGGGACCACGCAGCCGTCATACTGCTCAGGAAGGAGACACGTTCTGTCTCCTCGAGATGAACGTACTTTGGTGCGAAAAGTGCAAATCAATCCCAGAACAACAGCAAAGGACCCTGTGAAGATGCTGGAGAAAACGGGTACAAAAATGTCTATCCACAGTAAAACGTGTCCTATATCGCCAAACCTGAAAGGCCGCTCAGCAAGGAAGAAGCCACTGCTAAAAAAACGCCATAAAAAAGCCAGACTACGGCAGACTACAAAAATCGAACTGTTTGGCCATAATGACCATTGTTATTTTTGGAGGAAAAAGGGGGAGGGTTGCAAGCCAAAGAACACCATCCCAACCTTGAAGCAAGGGGGTGGCAGTATCATGTTGTGTGAGTGCTTTGCTGCAGGAGGGACTGGTGCACGTTACAAAATAGATGGCATTATTAGGAGGGGAAATTGTGGATATATTGAAGCAACATCTCAAGACATCAGTCAGGAAGTTAATGCTTGGTTACAAATGGGTCTTCCAAATGGACTATGACCCCAAGCACACTTCCAAAGTTGTGGCAACCAAGTCAAGGCATTGGAGTGGCCATCCACAGAGCCCAGTCCTATAGAAAATTTGTGGACTGAACTGAAAAAGCGTTTGCGAGCAAGGAGGCCTACAAACCTGACTCGGTTACACCAGCTCTGTCAGGAGGAATGGGACAAAATTCACCTAACTTATTTTGGGAAGCTTGTGGAAGGCTACCTGAAACATTTGACCCAGGTTAAACAATTTATAGGCAATGCTACCAAATACTAATTGAGTGTATGTAAACTTCTGACCCACTGGGAATGTGATGAAAGAAATTAAAGCTGAAATAAATAATTCTCTCAACTTATTCTGACATTTCACATTCTTAAAATAATGTGGTGATCCTAACTGACCTAAGACAGGGAATTTTTACTAGGATTAAATGTCAGGAATTGTGAAACTGAGTTTAAATGGATTTGGCTAAGGTGTATGTAACCTTCTGACTTCAACTGTATGTGTGTGTATATTTCTATATCTATTTTTAAATCAACTCTTCCAATCAGAACCCTTCTATCCGCCACCCCCGAGTGTCCTTCCTGGGCCTGACCAATGAGAAGATCACCCTGCTGTCTGCTAACAGCATCAGAGCCACCGTGGCCACAGAGACCAATAAGGTGGCGACCTGGATGGATGACACCTTGAGCAGCGTGGCGTCCAAGTTGGAGCACAGTGCCCAGGCTTACCCTGAGCTGCAGGGGGAGCGCATTGTGTCTTTGCACTGCTGTGCCCTCTACACCTGCGCCCAGTTGGAGAGCAGCCTGTACTGGTGGTGAGTTACAGTAGTTAATCCTCTCCTCTCGGACAATGGCACACCTGGGTTCAAATGGTATTTGTTTTTTGGTATTGTTTTTCCTGAAATAGTTTGCATTTTGATTGAGCTTTCCTGAAGTGCCAGATTGGCTGGATTTGCACTGGGATTGTGCCAAGCAAGCTCAATCAAGTGCAGCTAAAGTATTTGAAAAATAACAATTACTGGTTGAACTCAGGCAGTGGCTGGCCAGAGGCCCTCGCTCTACTCAAATGTCCAGTGCAAATGTAGAACTCAGTCCTTGAGAGATCTATGCGTGCAAGAAGGTTAAGATGGCTGTTAGTGGTTTATGTTTTGAAATGTTTGTGTTTCCTCAGGGGTGTTGTGCCTTTTAGTCAACGGAAAAAGATGCTTGAGAAGGCTAGAGCCAAGAACAAGAAGCCAAAGTCGAGTGCCGGCATCTCCTCAATACCCAACATCACCGTGGGAACGCAGGTGACAAAACATAACATAAAACCAAGACTATGGGAGCATTAGAACCCTGTGTATAAATGTTCCTTTCTTCATCCTGAAATGTTTTTGTTCTCTGCACCTGTGAATCCGGTTGGATGTCTGTTGCGTACACTGCTTTTGAACGAATGTGAACAGGTGTTTGTGTCCTCTCTCCAGGTGTGCCTGAGGAATAACCCCCTCTACCACGCCGGTGCTGTTGCCTTTTCAGTCAACGCTGGGATCCCCAAGGTGGGACTGCTCCTTGAGTCTGTCTGGAACATGAACGACAGCTGCAGGTTCCAGCTGCGATCACCAGAGAGCCTCAAGAACATGGACAAGACCATCAAGACACAGGAGATCAAGTGAGTTAGCTTCCATTTCAGAGAGCAGCTGGTCTCAATTCGCTCCCTGCCCCTTTCCTTTTGCCCTAACCCTTCTATGTTTGCAGATTTGCAAATATCAAAGGGTTAGGCCCAACGGGAAGGGGTAGGGAGTGAATTGGGTCCAGCTGTTCCCTTTTTAAGCCACTACAAATGTAAATGAATGGCCCTCGTCTCCAACACTCATGAACTCAGTCCTACCCATTCTCTCCTTAGAACGGAGAGCAAGCCGGAGTTGGTAAAGACTGAGATGGGCCCCCCTCCTTCCCCGGCCTCCACCTGCAGTGACACCTCCTCCATCGCTAGCAGTGCCTCGCTGCCCTACAGTATGTCACATTACCAGCTATTATACTAACCTCTGTCTTGCTCTAATATTATCATGACTCATTTGCCTTTGAAATGAATGGTGTGGCAATTGCAGGTCTCTTTATATTTATATACTTTTTAAAAATGTATATAAATATATCTTGTTTGTCTCTAGTTCTCTGATAATGGAATCTGCCATATCGGCTTACGAGACCAGGGTTGAATACTATTTTTAGCTTGCCTGGTACAATGGAACCCCAATAGATTAGTGCTGAAAGTGCAAACCCTGCCCATCTTGCACAGCGGACAAGCTAAATCAAGCACACCAAGTATTTTACATGTTTGTTAACCCAGGTCTGGTCTGCTTGCTGTTGTATAAATATCCTAACGTGTCGTCTTCCCTTACAGAACGAAGACGCTCGACCCCGGCTCCCAAAGAGGAGGAGAAGGTGAACGAGGAGCAGTGGCCTCTTCGGGAAGTGGTGTTTGTGGAGGATGTTAAAAACGTCCCTGTGGGAAAGGTGGGTGTGGCTACAGGAAGGGATCAGACCCTAACACACTCTGGCAGGCTGGGGGATAGACGCCATTGTTTTGTATTTATTAACACTGTAAAATATCATGTTTTATCACATATTTGTTATTTCTTGAATCTTCTAGTCTATATTTTTTTAGAGTAATTTAATATTTCTGTTTTCATTGACATGTAAAGAAATGCCTAAGAGCAGAACTCAAAGCTGTAGTAAAATATTTTGTATCCTGTGGATTGTCTGTTCGTTGTGTTATTGTGGCTTCTTCACGACGGCCCTATTTGCAACAGCTCCGTCTTTTAACTTCAGGTGCTGAAAGTGGACGGTGCGTATGTAGCTGTGAAGTTTCCAGGGACGTCCAGCAGCGTGAGCACACAGCCGAGTCAGACTAGTGCTCCAGCTCCCATCACTGACTCTGACCCCTCCTCACTGCTGCAGGACTGTAGGCTGCTCAGAATAGACGAGTTACAGGTACGACTATTGGACGCTCACTTACTCACATACTTGTAACAGTATAGTGTAGTTGTTGAGCGCGCGCTTTCTGTGCCACCATCAATGAAATGTTTTCATTGATGGTTTAATGTTTGTGCAATTATTTAATGAATCTAAGCACAATTTTATAATAAAAGTATCTGTCATTGTAGTATTACATCTGTTGTATAAATGTTGTTTGTCTAAAAGCTGGTGCCTTTTAATCAACAGGTGGTAAAAACTGGTGGAACTCCAAAAGTTCCAGATTGCTTCCAGCGTACACCTAAAAAACTCTGCATCCCAGAGAAGGCTGAGATTCTGGCTGTGAATGTTGACTCCAAAGGTAAGACATTGGTTAACAATACAATGTAGTAATTGATGTTGGTGCCGATAATGTTTAAGTGCGGATATTAATGAATTCTATGTGTATTTCTGACTTGCTGTGTTGTCTGCCCCTTCAGGAGTTCACGCAGTGCTGAAGACTGGTAACTGGGTGAGGTACTGTATCTTTGACCTGGCCACAGGCAAAGCAGAGCAGGAGAATAACTTCCCCACCAGTAACCTGGCCTTCCTGGGGCAGAGTGAACGCAATGTAGCAATCTTCACCGCAGGACAGGTCAGCACCTCTCTGCTACTCAATACAACCTTTTCTAATATAGCCATGCTTCATGTATTGCGAAAAGGTTGTGTAGGCAATTGCATATCCAACAATTTCTCCATTTTTCTAAGCACATTTAGATTTTCATCATTTTATTACCAGGACTCTCCAGTCATCCTTCGGGATGGAAACGGCACAATTTACCCAATGGCCAAAGACTGTATGGGCGGGATCCGAGACCCTGAGTGGTTGGACCTGCCGCCCATCGCCAGCCTGGGCATGGGGGTACACTCCTTGGCCAACCTCCCCACCAATTCAACCATCAAGAAGAAAGCTGCTATTATCATATTAGCTGTGGAGGTTAGAAAAATCATTAATAGGTCAATGGGGATTATTTAGTTGATGGTCAATTTGTTACTGGGAGGATCATAACTTTCACAGGTTTCCCTAGATTGAGCTTACTTCTAGAAAAAACATGCTCAATATAGGATCTACATTGAAAGTGCTTTTTAGCCTAGCAAAATACTGTTTTTAACCCAAGACACTGTCCCTTACTGTGATCTTTTGACAACTAAATGCTTTTGTATTTTGCATGTCTTTATTCCCGCTGTAAAGTGTATTGATACGCTGTGCTGATGCGCTTTAAATAACGTTGTTCAACTTGTTTCCAGAAGCAGACGTTGATGCAGCACGTGCTGCGTTGTGACTTTGATGCCTGTCGTCAGTACCTGGTCAACCTGGAGCAGGCTGTTCTCCTGGAGCAGAGTCCCCACGTTCTCCACTCCTTCCTGGGCCACCGCTGCGACGGCAACCGCAACATCCTCCACGCCTGCGTCTCCGTCTGCTTCCCCGTCAGCAACAAGGAGACCAAGGAGGAGGAAGGTAAACCACGGCTAGAGTGCTGGGTGGTGTATACAGCGAGATGAAACCTTGCAAAGTCAAACAAATGGAGTTCGACCTGAAAGACAATCATATCTGTTCTACACAATATATTCCAATCTGAAAGTTCTGTGCGGTTAACCCAGCGTCAAGACTCCTGAACTCTCCAAAGTTGCAGTGTCAGTTTTGAGCCATCCTCTTATCTTTCCCGTCTCCCGTTTGCCTTCCATTATTTCATCATTCTCTGTCTCCCTGTGTCTGTATATGTGTGGTAACTGTTGGGCTGGTGTTTTCCAGAAGCTGAACGGTCTGAGAGGAATACGTTTGCAGAGAGACTGTCAGCAGTGGAGGCCATCGCCAACGCAATCTCCGTGGTGTCTAGCAACAGCTCTGGGAACAGGACGGGCTCTTCTAGCAGCAGAGGGTGACTAACTTATACAAATCTAAGTGTACTGTTTTTAAGTTGACTATTTTATTTCAGGGTACATGTTCACGATGAGAAACACTAAAGAACTGGATTATATTAACTGATTGTTCCATAATGCACAAGAAGTGAAATAATATTACTGAGCCTATTGGCTTTTTTCCAATTAGAAAATCTGTCAGAATTCCTGTCAGGATGCCATTTACGACACTTGAGACCAAGAACACTATCTCGGTGCCCATTAATGTCTACATGCCAGTCTCATTGTCTTTCCACCACTCATGTAACCTGTTAAGTGTGTTTTGTCTGGCGCAGGCTGCGTCTGAGGGAGATGATGAGGCGCTCTCTGAGAGCAGCGGGGCTTGGCCGTCACGAGTCTGGCCCCTCCTCCAGCGACCACCAGGACCCTGTGTCCCCACCTATCGCCCCTCCCAGCTGGGTGCCTGACCCCCCTCCCATGGACCCAGATGGTGACATAGACTTCATCCTGGCCCCTGCAGTGGGATCTCTCACCACAGCCTCAACAGGGACCAGCCAGGGCCCCAGCACCTCCACTATACCAGGTCAGGTACCTATTTTGATACAACCACATCTAGCTAGCTACTCCACCACTATACCAGGTCAAATACCTAGCCTGTGTGATACTAAATGTCATCTAATTCTCTGTTTCTCCTCCTGCCCCAGGCCCCTCCTCCGAGCCTTCGGTGGTGGAGTCTAAAGACCGCAAGGCCAACGCCCACCTCATCCTCAAACTGATGTGTGACAGCATGGTTCTCAGGCCACACCTCCGCGAGCTGCTATCCGCCAAGTAAAGACACATTATTTTTTTCTTTCTTTAAAAAAATGGAAGTAGCATTCCATTCTTCGTTTGTTTTGTTTATGATAGAGGCAGGTGTGATTTGGATGAGATTGCGAGATAAGGCCAGTGGGTCTGGGCAAGCCTTTTTAATTCTATAACACAGTAATGCCTTGTTTCATTAAAATACTGAACTAAACTATTGCTCTCAAACTCAAAAGATGCTTTCTCTTGTTTGTCCCCCTTCCCCACTTTCTGTTGCTAAACTGTGTGTTTGACAGGGATGCCCGTGGAATGACCCCGTTCATGCTGGCAGTCAGCGGGAGAGCTTACCCAGCTGCCATTACTGTTCTGGAGGCTGCTCAGAAAATGGCCAAGGGTACATCACTACATTGTTCATGTCTTTAGTTGAGGAAGAGGAGACTTTGACTGCACTACTAATGAATATATACGCTGACATGTTGATGTAATGCCATCTGCAGTCATTAATCTATACATGAAGAAGTGATTTATATATGTGCTGTGTTTAAGGAGAGCAGAATTTTTTTTTTTTAATTACGCCGATACTACCAAAATCCAGATTTTAATATTCCGTTGCAAAACCTGTTGTGTAGTGGGAGACCCCGGCATGACTGAGAAGGTGGAAGCAGACTCTGTGTTCATGGAGATGATTTGTCCCACGGGAACCAACCCTGACGACTCTCCTCTCTACGTCCTCTGCTGCAACGACACCTGCAGCTTCACCTGGACAGGCGCTGAACACATCAACCAGGTGAGGGACACACACACCAAGTGGGTCACTTGGGAGGACAATGCAACACGCACAACAAATGAGTCAGCCGTTCACACTGGTTTGCCTTTTCACAGATGGGAATCTTTGCTGACCATTTACTCTCTGTCCCATCTAGGATATCTTTGAGTGCCGGACCTGCGGCCTGTTGGAGTCTCTCTGCTGCTGCACTGAGTGCGCCAGGGTGTGTCACAAAGGACACGACTGCAAGTATGTACTTCACTCTTCATCCTGGTGTTAGTGGATTTTATTACTTACATCCCGGTTTTATACTGTTGTAATGCATCACTGCTTCTGATACAGGGGATTTGCACCAGGCCTTTAATGTCTTTCTCCCCAGACTCAAGAGGACCTCTCCCACTGCGTACTGTGACTGCTGGGAGAAGTGTAAGTGTAAGACGCTGATCGCCGGACAGAAAGCTGCTCGCCTGGACCTGCTGTACAGACTGCTCACCACCACTAACCTGGTCACCAGTCCAAACAGCCGGTAAACACACACACCGACTGACTGACTGTGGGCTGTCTTTTCTGTTCATTGTTAACACGTATTGTTTTTAAATCCAATGTTGGTTCTCTTCATTCAATATGTAAGGTGTTTTTTCGGGGGCTTTAGTAACGTGTTTTTCCTTTCCTCTCTGGCTGGCCAACAGGGGGGAGCATATCCTTCTGTTCCTGGTGCAGACTGTTGCTAGGCAGAGTGTGGAGCACTGCCAGTACCGGCCCCCTCGCATCAGAGAGGACAGGAACCGCAAGGCTGCCAATGCTGAAGGTGGGTGGAGGTTTACTACTGTTGTCAGGCCTGGTTTCACTTCAAGGAACACTGAAAGTCTAGCGTGATGGCTCAATGTTTATTTTCATTCGCATCAATTCTCTATTCTAAGAGACAATTCTAATGGTTGGTTATCCTCCCTGTGTGTCAGACTCTGACATGCCGGACCATGACCTGGAACCTCCACGCTTCGCCCAGCTAGCCCTGGAGAGGGTGCTGCAGGACTGGAATGCTCTGAAGTCCATGATAATGTTCGGATCCCAGGAGAATAAAGACCCGTGAGTTCTCTAGCCCTGCTTGCCTTGGCCAGCTTAGTGTCACCTCTCAAACTTCTCTGTCCAACCCTCCAACCTCTTTCTTTTTATCCCGCCATCCCTCCAACTTCTGTGTCCAATTTATACTTCCATTACCTTAACTATTTTAGACAGCTGAAGCAAGCATGCACATTTTCTTCAGGAAATGTACCATATCGGATGAGCAGCTGTTTTACCAGTTACGAGTCCTCTTAGTAGTGTCACCTTTAACTCTGGCGTCCTGGTTGTGTGTTCTAGGTTGAGTGCCAGCAGCCGTATCGCCCATCTCCTTCCGGAGGAGCAGGTGTACCTGAACCAGCAGAGTGGCACCATCCGCCTGGACTGCTTCACACACTGCCTCATTGTCAAGTGTGCCCCTGACATTACAGTAAGTCGGGTCAGTCTATCCCCCCTTAAATTACTCAGAGCTTCAGGAGTCAGTCAACTACAGTTGTAACACCTACAGAAGTCCTCTTTCTGGGTCGGATTCTCACACAGATTAAGCCTAGTCCTGGACTCCACCTATTTCATTCGAGAATTACATTTGTGTCAGAGAAACTTGCCCAGAGGGTAAACCACCTCCTATCTATGTGGCAAGTGCAACATTATCCCTCTAGGTGTTCTAACTATGTGGAGTAAACCTGAAGGTGGTCTGTGTGCATTAGTTAACAGTCTCTGAATCTTCTCTGTTGTCTCCTGTAGTTTATTGACACCCTGCTGGGGACCTTGGTGAAGGAGCTGCAGAACAAGTACACTCCTGGCCGGAGAGAGGAGGCCGTCGTCGTCACCAGGAGGTTCCTGCGCTCCGTGGCCAGGGTGTTTGTCATCCTCAGCGTCGAGATGGCTTCGTCCAAAAAGAAAAAGTATGAGTGCCAAATCCAGAGTTCCATTTTCCTGTTGTATAGGGCTAGTCCTTTAGTTTAGGTGGTTTTAAAGGACTGGACTAGCCCTTTAGTGGATTTAAACACATTTTATTTGTATTGTACTGCTCCCCACTCCTAGGTGAATATAAACATAGCGGCAAGGACTGATTTGATACTTCCAGTTGACATCTAATCTCTTTTCTCGTTGTTTCGTCCAGTAACTTCATCCCCCAGCCCATTGGGAAGTGCAGGCGTGTGTTCCAGGCCCTGCTGCCCTATGCGGTGGAGGAGCTGTGCAACGTGGCGGAGTCGCTCATCGTGCCTGTGAGGATGGGGATCGCCCGGCCCACTGCCCCCTTCACCCTGGCCAGCACCAGCATCGACGCCGTGCAGGGCAGCGAGGAACTCTTCTCTGTGGAACCCTTGCCACCGAGACCCTCCCCAGACCAGTCCAGCAAGTGAGTGGTTTTAATCTGCATTCGCACAGACCGACATGCAGACTGTGTTTTCCACCACAGCTCTGTTGATTTGGAGGTCTTTGTGACCTTCCTCTGGGGAAAATGTAATCTAGTGAAACACTTCTGCCGTGTATAAATTGGTTTAAAGTGGCTTGGATTTAAACATTGCATTGTTAACTCAAATGGTCTTGTTTGCCTGTATGTGTCAGTTCTAGTCAGACTGCATCGTCCTACATCATCAGGAACCCCCAGCCTCGCCGCAGCAGCCAGTCCCAGCCGGTCAGAGGGCGAGACGAGGAGCAGGATGACATTGTGTCTGCTGACGTTGAAGAGGTGAAGAGTCTCACTAGAAAAGGAACATATCACTTGGGGGGGGCAGCAAAGATCAAAGTGTTGGGTGTAATCAGGGTTGCTGTCAGTTTAATGTGCTTTCTCTGTACTGATTCCCAGCTGTCTACCTCTTGTCTGTGGCAGGTAGAGGTTGTCGAGGGCGTTGCCGGTGAGGAAGATCACCATGAAGACCAAGAGGAACAGGGAGAGGAGAACGCTGAGGCAGAGGGACAGCATGATGAACATGATGAGGATGGTGAGAACCTAGACTGGACTCCACCTTTTTTTCTACCACGAATGTGGTAGAATATTACAATCTTTCTACAAATGATTAGTAATAATGAGGATGGTGGTTGAAGAGGGGGATGTCCTTTCCTCTCTAGGAAGCGACATGGAGTTGGATCTGCTGGCTGCTGCGGAGACGGAGAGTGACAGCGAGAGTAACCATAGCAACCAGGACAATGCCAGCGGTCGGAGGAGTGTTGTCACCGCAGCAACTGCCGGCTCCGAAGCAGGTATTAATAATTCACACCATTCTTTTGTTTTCACATTTTAGACTAAGTCCTGGTCATTTTAGTTGAATTGAAATCCCTGATTAATTTTCTTCTTTGAGGCCTCTGGCCAGCCACCCGTCTAAATGACCTCATTTAACGATTCTACCTGAGTTCCGGAGACTGCTAAATGGAAATTGCTTTCTGCCTCACCACCCTCTTTAATATTCAGTTGCTGTTCAGGCGAACTTTTTCTGTCACATTATCACCAGTCTTGATTGGTCCTCACACTAGCCAGTAACAGGGAAGAGGCCCTTTTGATAAAAAAAATAAAATAAATCATTTTAGGTCACATTGTTCTTACCACTGTTGACAACATGGCTTAAGTCTGCAGACAAACTAGTCTACTACTAGGGCTTATTACTCCACGAGTATCATTACTCAATACTCAATGTATTTCATTTGCAGGAAGTAGAATGTCCCTGGCTTTTCAAAGTGTTGGTATGGGCTGTTTTTTACTACAATGCATAATATGTCAGGGCTAGAGTGACATTTGAGGTGCACACATAGCTTATCCTAAGGAGTTCTCACAGTATTGCCCTCCTCCATCCTTACACATCACCATGGTTCTCATCAACTAATGATGTCTTACTCCCAAGTCTGTCTTGTTGGTGTGTCCCCCTGAATAACAAACTAATCACTATCTTTAGTCTTGCTAACTGGTGTGTGGTTCCTCCCTGGTGTCCATCTCCATTTTCCCTTTCATTCTTTGTTTGTGGTTGTAATTGCGTTTGAAATGGCAGGAAATATTTATAATTATGGTGTCTCTTCCCCTCAGACACTAAGATCACTCAGAAATAAGACAAACAATAGAAATAAAACCTATGATGGAACCAATGCCCTGGGCCCAGTGTTTCAGCTTGATCGATCTGGATTTAGCCTATCAGATTGGATTAAATGCATAGCTGGAAACGGAATAAAACAAGAGTCCCCATTAAAGTCAATGATTAGTCTCTTCACTTAATTCTATGTGCTTATTCCTGTCCTATAGGTGAAAAACTGCGCCCTGGTGTAACTGGTACTTTAGCCTAATTTGAACAACAAGAAGCAGCGTTGTTTGAGTTGAGCCTCTCAATGTAGCGTGGTAGCTAGCTAGCAGTGGCGATATCTGGTCTTGTGGTGGTATGGAACACTAACCTGCACCCCCGCTACCTGGCAAGGTGAGCAGCCATTCAAAGTGATCTCTCCTCTGTTTCCCCATCCCTCCTCTCCTGTTCCTCTTCCCATCCCTATCCTCCAAGGTGCCAGCAGTGTCCCTGCCTTCTTTTCAGAGGACGACTCCCAGTCCAACGACTCGAGCGACTCGGACAGCAGCAGCAGCCAGAGCGACGACGTGGACCAGGAGACCTTCCTTTTGGACGAGCCCTTGGAGAGGACCACCACCGCCTCGCACGTCAACAGTGCTGCCCAGGCGCCACGCTCCATGCAGTGGGCTGTACGCAACACCCCCAGCCAGAGAGCCACGGGTAGCGCCCCCTCCAGCTCCTCTACCCCCGCTGGTCAGTACTAATACTACTACATGCACAATCTAGGCGGTACTCACAAGCACTTTCATATTGACACATCCAAGATGGACTACATTAGGACAGTCTTGCAATGATTTAAAATGTCCTTTGTTTATCATTCTATCACGAGCTTATTGGACTGACTCAGTGGGATGTTTTTTGGTGTCATGTTCTGCTATGTACAATGTTGGTGAGGTCTGTCTGTGCTGACGCTCATGTCTCTGTGCCCAGCAGCGAGCTCCACCGGTCTGATCTACATCGACCCGTCCAACCTGCGGCGTAGCAGTGCCATCAGCACCAGCGCGGCCGCTGCGGCTGCAGCTCTGGAGGCCTCCAACTCGTCCAGCTACCTGACGTCAGCCTCCAGCTTAGCCCGGGCCTACAGCATCGTCATCAGACAGATCTCTGACCTGATGAGCCTCATCCCCAAGTACAACCATCTGGTCTACTCCCAGTACCCTGCTGCAGTCAAACTCACCTACCAGGATGCTGTCAACCTGCAGGTGACACAGACCCTCACACAGATCAAATTGAGGGGGCGGCAGGTAGCCTAGTGGTTAGTGCGTTGGACTAGTAACTGAAAGGTCAGCTCGGGGATTCGATCTTGCAACAAGGTAAAAATCTGTCGTTCTGCCCCTGAACAAGGCAGTTAACCCACTGTTCCTAGGCCGTCATTGTAAATAAGAATTTGTTCTTAACTGACTTGCCTAGTAAACAAAAAAAAAAATGAAATACAAATTTGCGTTGTTACCTACCAATTTTTATTTTACCTTTTATTTAAATAGGCAAATCAGTTAAGAACAAATTCTTATTTTCAATGAAAATTGAAACATGTTGGTGTCAACAAAGTGGTTCTGGAAGTATTTTATATGGTAATTATTATGTTGTACCTATGGGATAAGAAGCAATACAGACACCTTTCTGAATAAAGTGAATCAAATTGTTTTGATGAGATGCACATTTTCACTATTTCACTACACAAGTGGTATTGACGTTCTGACTGAAACAAGCTGTGTGTTAAACCACCAGAACTTTGTTGAGGAGAAGCTGATCCCTACGTGGAACTGGATGGTGTCCATCATGGACTCTACAGAGGCTCAGCTGCGTTACGGCTCGGCCCTGTCCTCAGCAGGTGACCCCGGACACCCATCCCACCCCCTCCACGCCTCGCAGCACTCCGCCCGCAGGGAGCGTATGACAGCCCGCGAGGAAGCCAGCCTCCGCACCTTGGAGGGACGCAGGTCTGGGTAAAATAAGTGTAACCCAAAATAGGGGAATAGAATGCTTTATTTGCAATCAGCAGTGTTTCATAGGCCGCCACTCGTTTCTAATTGTTTATGGATTATATTTCAAGTCACTATCTGTGTTGACGTGTGTTTCTTCCTCCCAGACGTGCTGCCACTCTGCTGACAGTGCGTCAAGGGATGATGTCAGCACGGGGAGACTTCCTGAACTACGCCCTGTCTCTGATGCGTTCCCATAATGACGAGCACTCTGACGTTCTGCCTGTGCTGGATGTGTGTTCTCTCAAACACGTGGCCTACGTCTTCCAGGCCCTCATCTACTGGATCAAAGCCATGAACCAGCAGACAACTCTGGACACAACACAGATGGACCGCAAGAGGTACTGACTCCCCTGGAATGGATGGACATGTTTACACTGACTCTTTCTCTACTGTCTTTTCTCCATTCCTCACCTCTGACCTTGGCTTCTTCTGCAATGCTTTTTGAGAAGGATGTGAGGAATCAAGGAAAGCCTAATTGAGAAGGAGCCACTGACTCACTTGAGAAAATGACCTGCATGTCAAATATTCAATGTGATTTAACTCTATTCGTTTACCCCACAGGAGCCGAGAGATTCTGGAACTGGGACTGGAAAATGAAGATTCTGAACATGAGAATGATGAGGACACCAATCAAAGTAAGTTATCGAATAATGAAAAAAAAATGCTTTGATATTTGTGTGTTCTGTTTGAAGTGTTCTCATACAGGTGTCTTAACCTATTATTTTTCACCTCAGTTTGATTGATAGCCATTTTAAGAGTGAGTTACTAGTCCATTGACATGTGGAGCACTGTTAGGTTGTTTTCTGGTATTGGAAGGCAGACAAGCCAGAAGAAAGGCAGTTAGGCAGAAACGAGGCAAAAAGAAGAGGGCAGCTCCCAAAGGTACAGTTAAGTTCAGATTAGACAAACAGTGTTGCCCTTTTTGAGTCACTTAAATCTGACAAACGATACTTAAACCGTTTGCTCAATCAGCCACCTTTAGTCACTGTTAGTGAACAGTGCTGTGAAAAAGTATTTGCCCCTTTTATAATTTTCTCTGCTTTTGCATATTTTTTTATATCGAATGTTATCAGCTCTTCAACCAAAACCTAATATTAGATAAAGGGTACCTGAGTGAAAAAAAATAACACAATTACATATTTTATAAACAAAGTTATGGAAAACCCAATGCCCCTGTGTGTAATTGCCCCTTACACTCAATAACTGTCTGTGCCACCTTTAGTTTCAATGACTCCAACCAAACGCTTCCTGTAGTAGTTGATCAGTCTCTGTGAAGGAGTTTTGTCACACTCTTCACTCTTCTATCAGAACTGCTTTAACTCAGTGACATTTGTGGGTTTTCAAGCATGAACTGCTTGTTTCAAGTTCTGCCGCAACATCTCAATTGGGATTAGGTCTGGACTTTGACTATTCCAGGTATTCCCAAACTGGGGTATGTGTACCCCCAGGGGTATATGCAATGCTGTCAGGGGTATGCCAAATAAAAGTGATTTCACACCAAAAAATATGAATTCTTCACATTTCCAAACAGTACATTTTATATTTTCCAACGGGGCTATACATCTGGGTGAGGTTTTCTCACCTGAGTAGCCTCGTTTCACTGCCAAAAAAGACTTAAACCATTAAGTGTTCAGTGAAATAACCAAATGTTAAATACAGGTCACCTAGTCAAATAATTAACATCCAATCACATTTACTGTTACTCTCTCGCAGGAAACCTTCACTCTTGCACAGACATTTAGAAATGAAACATGGCAATTTGAACAATAAGCCATGTTTTCTTGAGTGAGAATAAAGACGACTTTCGAGTAGTAAGACATCAACATATACCATTAATAAGAAGCTAGAAGCGTCTTATATGGTGAGCTACTGAGTGGCAAGGACAGGCAAGCACCATCCTATTGTGCAGGACTTCATTCTTCTTGCTGCTGTGGATATGGCTGGGACAATGCTGGGGGAAAAGGCCCCAAAAAACTATACAGACAATGCCTTCATCAAACACTGGTTCACGACGCATCAGTGACATGGCAGGAGATGTTTTGAAACAATTACTCCTTCGTTTACAAGCCAGTGAATTATATGCGTTACAGCTGGAGGAGTCAACAGACGTGGCGGGCCTGGCTCAGCTCCTGGTATTTGTCCGTTACATTTATGGGGGGTCAATTAAGGCAGACATCCTGGTTTCCAGAAGAGGATATCAGGAGAGGATATTTTTAAGGTACTGGACAACTTTGTGACATCAAATGGACTTTGGTGGTCAAGATGTGTTGGTATCTGTACAGATGGCGCAAAAGCTATGACAGGAGTGGAGTGGTAATGCACGGGCGTTACAGTTGCTCCCGACGCCACTTGGGTACACTGCAGCATCCCCCGAGAGGCTCTTGCTACCAAGAGAATGCCTGACAGCTTGAAATATGTTTTGGACACTACAGTGAAAATGGGTAACTTTGTTAAACCAAGGCCCCTGAACTCTCATATTTTCTGCACTATGCAATGATATGGGCAGTGACCATGTAACCCTTTTACAACATACAGAAGTGCGCTGGTTATCAAGGGGCAAAGTATTGACACGTTTTTTGGAAATGAGAGACGAGCTTAGTTTTATTTACTGACCATAATTTTCACTTGTCTGACCACTTGCATGAGGCCAATCGTGTTAGAAACTCGTCATATCTGGGTGATGTTTTTTCTGGCCTGATTGATCAGAATCTAGGATTACAGGGGGACTACTCAACTATATTCAATGTGCGGGACAAAATTGAGGCTATGATTTAGAAGTTGGAGCTCTCTTCTGTCTGCATTAACAAGGACCACACACAGGTCTTTCAATCATTGTTTAAGTTTTGTGTGCAAATGAACTCAAGCTTATGGAAAATGTTGAATATGATGTAGCGAAGCACCTGAGTGATCTGGGTGCCCAGGTACGCAGGTACTTTCCCGAAACGGACGACTCAAACTGGATTCTTTTCCCTTTCATGGCCTGCCTCCAGTCCACTTACTGATATCTGAACAAGAGAACCTCATCGAAATTGCAACAAGCGATTCTGTGAAAATTGAATTTAATCAGTATCTGAATAGGGCTGCGCTCAGAGTTTCTTGCCTTGGCGAATCGTGCTGTTAAGACACTGATGCTCTTTACAACCATGTACCGCTGAGAGTGGATTCTCGGCCCTCACTAGCTTAAACTAAATACAGGCATAGACTGTGAAATTATATAATACTGACTCTCTCCAATACAATCCAACATTGCAGAGTTATGTGCAACCTTTCAAGCACACCCTTCACATTAACCTGTGGTGAGTTAGTCACAATTTTTTATGAATAAGGTTTTATGTAAGATGGTTAAATAAAGAGCAAAATTATTGATATTATTTGTGCCCTGGTCCTATAAGAGCTCTTTGTCACTTCCCACTAGCCGGGTTGTGACAAACTGACTCATTCTTATATTTAATAAATGTATTGTATAGTGTGTGGCATGCTTACAATGATGGCAAAAACCAACATTTGAGAGTGCCCTGCCCCTGATGCTAGAGGGGGTACATGGCTGGAGGTTGAATGATTGAAGGGGTACGGGACTATAAAAAGTGAGAACCACTGGACTAGACTATTCCAAAACTTAAAATGTGTTGCTTTTTTGCCACTTTCATGTAGACATGATTGTCTGTTTTGGATCATTATCTTGCTGCGTGACCCAGCTGCGCTTCAGCTCACAGGCGGATGGCCTGACATTCTGCTGTAGAATTCTCTGATGCAGAGCAGAATTCATGGTTCCTTCTATTAAGGCAAGTCGTCTAGGTCCTGAGGCAGCAAAGCATCCCCAAACTATCACACTAACACCACATGCTGTGCTTCTACCCTGCATCCCACTGCGGGCTTGCTTCTGAAGCTAAGCAGGGTTGGTCCTGATCGGTCCCTGGATTGGGAGCCCAGATGCCGCTGGAAGTGGTGTTGGAGGGCCAATAGGAGGCACCATTTCCTCTGGTCTAAAAAAAAAATGTAACATCCCATTGCCCTGTGTAGGGTGCAGTCTTTCGGATGGGATGTTAAACGGGTGTCCTGACACTCTGGTCACTGAAGATCCCATGGCACTTATCGTAAGAGTCCTGGCTAAATTCCAAGTCTGGCCCTCAGAGTTGCTGTATATATAGTCTTCACACAGTTCGCAATGAGCCAGGCGGCCCAAACAGCTGCATATACCCTGACTCTGCTTGCACAGAATGCAAGAGAAGTGACACAATTTCCTTAGTTAATATTCCCTGCTAACATGAATTTCTTTTAACTAAATATGCAGGTTTGAAAATATATACTTGTATTGATTTTAGGAAAGGAATTGATGTTTATGGTTAGGTTCATTGGTGCAACGACAGTGCTTCTTTTCAGAAATGCGCTTGTTAAATGATCACCCGTTTGGCGAAGTAGGCTGTGATTCGATGATAAATTAACAGGCACCGCATTGATTATTTGCAACGCAGGACAAGCTAGTTAGACTAGTAATATCATCAACCATGTGTAGTTAACTAGTGATTATGTTAAGAATGTTTTTTTTATATATAATATGTTTAATGCTAGCTAGCAACTTACCTTGGCTCCTTGCTGCACTCGCATAACAGGTGGTCAGCCTGCCACAGTCTCCTCGTGGAGTGCAATGTAATCTGCCATAATCGGCGTCCAAAAATGCCGATTACCGATTGTTATAACTTGAAATCGGCCCTAATTAATCTGCCATGCTGGTTTTAATTGATTGACCTCTAATCTAAATATTATATGTGAAATGCTAGATAGTGTATGTGATATAAACAGAGGTCTACTTTCTTGGGGGCCTGAATATTGATTGGTTTTCATCAAGCTGTCTGCTCAAGAGGAAGCTTCTTATTGTAACCAGTGCCTGTAGTCTGGTTCAGGTTATTAATCAACCTACCAGGGTGTTTACAAACACTACAGGAACAAGATCATCCACATGTACCGTTCACATTTTTACTAATGCTGTGGAAATTTGTTCTAAAGCTATATCCGTGCCCATTGAATGCAGTGATATTGTGGCTATATCCAGGAAAGCCAAAGTTCCAACAGCTGGGCCAAAAATAGTGTATAAGAGATCATACAAAATATTTTGCTGTGATTCTTATGTGGATGATGTTAAAACATATTTGTTTTTCTGATGTGATTAATGAGGAGCATCCAGAAGCTGCACTTGATGAATTTATTATATTGCTACTTCCAATTATTGATAAACATGCACCTGTTAAGAAACTGACTGTTAGAACTGTTAAGGCTCCATGAAGAATTGAAAAACTGTATTGATGAAGAATTGAAAAACTGTATGTTTGAAAAGGATGGGGCAAAAGGAGAGGCTAAGTCTGACTGTAGATCTGACTTGCTTACTTACTGCAAATTGTGAAATTGTGACTGAACTTAACAAAGATAACTTTATTATGAAGTCAAGATCAATGATATAAAGAATGATGGAAAAAACTTTGGAGTACTTTTAAATGAAATTATGGGCAGAAAGACAAATTAAACTCCCATCTTTCATCGAATCAGATGGCTTATTCATCACAACATTTGATGTTGCCAATTTATTTTAATGATTACGTCATTGGCAAAGTGGACAAACTTAGGCAGGAAATGCCCACATCAAACAGTGAGCAATTATATTCATGCAAAAAACAAAAATGATGAAAGAAAAGCAGTGCAAGTTTGGATTTTGTAAAGTTAGTTTGGGAGAGGTGGAACAATTATTTTTAATGGTCAATAATGACAAACCTCCTGGAATTGACAATTTTAGATGGAAAGCTACTGAGGATGGTAGAAGTGGCTATAGTCAGCTATCAGTCATATTTTTAATCTGAGCCTAGAGGAAACTCTTTGTCTTCGGGCCTGGAGGGAAGCCAAAGTACTTACGCCTTTACTTGTTCTAACAGCAGACCTATAAGCTTGCTGCCAGAAATTGTTTGACCAAATAAAATGCTATTTCTCTATAAACAAATTAACAGACTTTCAGCATGCTTTTGGAGGAGGGCACTCAACATGTACTGCATTGCCACTGATTAGTTGAAAGAAATTGATAAGAAGATTGTGGGAGCTGTACTGTACTATTAGATTTCAGTGCAGCCTTTGATATTATTGACCATAACCTGTTGAAAAACTTAAGTGCTATGGCTTTTCAACCTCTGTCATATTGTGGATTCAGAGCTATCTATCTAATAGAACTCAAAGGGTTTTCTTTAATGGAAGCGTCTCTGTCAAACGTGATGTACCGCATGGCAGCTCTCTAGGCCCTCTACTCTTTTCTATTTTTATCAATGACCTGCCACTGGCATTAAACAAATATATGTGTGTCCATGTATGCTGATGATCCAACCATATACGCATCAGCAACCACAGCTAATGAAGTCACTGAAACCCTTAACTTCTTGACGCTACCCATCCCTTTAGCGGGATAATTGTCATCAACAACCGCTGAATTGCGTAGCGCCACATACAAATAAGATTACTAAAAATATTCATATTCGTGAAATCACAAGTGCAATATAGCAAAACACAGTTTAGCCTTTTGTTAATCCACCTGTCGTGTCAGATTTTGAAAATATGCTTTACAGCGAAAGCAATCAAAGCGTTTAAGTTTATCGATCGCACAACATTATCGATCGACAACATTATGTACACCTAGCATCAAGTAGCTTGGTCACGAATCAGAAAAGCAATCAAATGAATAGTTTACCTTTGATCTTCGGATGTTTTCACTCACGAGACTCCCAGTTACACAATAAATGTTCCATAAAGATTATTTTTATATCCAAGATAACGCCCCACACAAACGGAGGTATGTTCAGAAATCCACAGGAAAGAGCGGTCACGACTACGCAGACAAATTCCAAATAGTATCCGTAATGTCCACAGAAACATGTCAAATGTTTTTATAATCAATCCTCAGGTTGTTTTTAAAATATATCATTGATAATATAGCAACCGCGACTGTCTTTTGCAGTAGGAGAGGGAAAGGCAACGGCTGCCCAAACTCTGTTGCGCCAAACAAAGCAAAACGCCGCTGGCACCCGGCCATACAATGACACGATGTTGTCTTTCTCGCTCATTTTTCAAAAATAAAAAGCCTGAAACTATGTCTAAAGACTGACACCTTGAGGAAGCGATAGGAAAAGGAATCTAGTTGATATCCCTTTAAATGGATCAAAGGCAGGCTATGGAACATAGAGTTTTCAAAATAGAAGCCACTTCCTGGTTTGATTTTCCTCAGGGTTTCACCTGCAATATCAGTTCTGTTATACTCACTGACAATATTTTGACAGTTTTGGAAACTTTAGTGTTTTCTATCCTAATCTGTCAATTATATGCATATTCTAGCATCTGGTCCTGAGAAATAGGCCGTTTACTTTGGGAACGTTATTTTTCCAAACATAAAAATAGTGCCCCCCAGCTTAACAAAGAGATGCAGTCTGTTTTGGAATGGGTGGCCAGTAATAAACTGGTCCTGAACATCTCTAAAACTAAGAGCATTATATTTGGTAAAAATCATTTCTTAAGTGCTATACCTCAGCTGAATCTGGTAATAAATGGTGTGGCTATTGAACAGGTTGAGGAGTGTTGTGGAAATGTCCTCTATTTACCAAATCATGAGAGCAAACCACACACAAGTCAGAGTTAGTTATCACAAAGTCCATCTTTAATTATATGAGCTCTATCACAACCCTGTGACTCTCAGATCAGTTCAGTGTCTATCAATGAATTCTCTGAGAGTCCCTCACACATTGTTACTGAGATCCTTTATAGCAAAGACACACATATCCAGACAGCATAGGCATAATTTATCGTTCAGCGTTGTCTCCTAAACGATGTTATTTTCTCATACTCAGAACCATAAACCAATCCTCCATATCAACAGGTATATATCAAATCCATCCTATCTTGTCAAGATCAGAGACACACTGACTGGCACACAGACATTGTGGAGCCAAGAGATACACGCTTGACCTCTCCCCTCTCTCCGGCCCAAGCAACTTAGTCTTGACATAGAACAGATACTGCAACCCCGCCACAGTATTATACAAAAATAACATTCTGATGAGAAGTAACTTACAAACATATGATGAATATAAAACATCTTACCTATGTTACCAACCAATTCTGATTATACCCCAACAGGAGACTATATTACTTGGCGTTACATTAGATTGTAAACATTCATGGTCAAAACATATAGATTCAATGGTTGCAAAGATGTGGGGAGGTCGAGCCATAATAAAGAGATGCTCTGCTTTTTTGACACCACACTCCAAAAAGAAAGTTCTGCAGGCTCTAGTTTTGTCTAATCTTGATTATTGTCCAGTTGTGTGGTCCTGTGCTGCAAGGAAAGACCTAGTTAAGCTGTAGTTGGCCCAGAACAGAGTTGCACGTCTTGCTCTTCATTGTAATCAGAGGGCTGATGTATAAATACTATGCAGAAATGATGCAGTCAGTCTCTCCTCGACTCGTAGCCAAGAGAGACTGACTGCATCACTTCTTTTTATAAGAAACGTGTTGAAAATCCCAAATTGTTTGCCTAGTCAATTTACACACAGCTCTGACACGTGCACACACTTACGCCACATGGTCTTTTCATAGTGCCCAAATCCAGAACAAATTCAAGAAAATGTACAGTATTATATAGAGCCCTTATTGCACGGAATGTCCATCTCATATTGCTCAAATAAACAGCAAACCTGGTTTTAAAACCCCAAAAAAGCAACAACTCGCGGCACAACGCCTCTCCCCTATTTGACCAAGATAGTTTGTGTGCATTGATATGTGGGATACGTGTGCCTTTTTAAAAACATATTTAGTTCTGTGTAATGTTCTTCTGTATCATGTTTTGTGTGGATCCCAGGAAGAGTTGCTGCTGCTTTTACAACAGCTAATGGGGGATCCTAATAAAATACCAAATACCATCACAGTAACCTAATCATGCCCAGCTTACAATTGGCTCATTCACCCCCCCCCCCCCCCCGTAACTATTCCCCAGGTCATTGCTGTAAATGAGAATGTTTTCAGTCAACTTAACTGGTAAGATAAGGGTTAAATAATAAACATGCTTGACCATTGCATTCCACAGTAAGACCTTTAACCAATCTTTGGTTTTCGCCAGGCATAATGGGACCCATGTCGTCCAAAAAGTTTTACTTATCTGTCCATAGAACATTCATTCTTCAGGTGCTTTTTGACAAAATTGAGTCAACTTTTTGGAGGAGATGGGTCCCATTTATGTCTGGTGAAAACAAAACTCTGCATTGCACAGTAAGAAACTCCTACCAACGGTCAAGCATTGTGATGGTTTGGGGATGCTTTGCTGCCTCATGACCTGGATGACTTGCCTTAATAGAAGGAACCATGAATTCTGCTCTGTATCAGAGCATTCTACAGGAGCATGTCAGGCCATCCGTCTGAGCTGAAGCGCAGCTGGGTCAAACGGCAAGAAAATGATCCAAAACACACAATCAATTCTACATGAAAATGGTTAAAAGGCAACAAATTGTACGTTTTGGAATGGCCTAGTCAGTCCAGACCTAATCCCAATTGAAATTACATTGTGGCAGGACTTGAAACGAGCAGTTCATGGAGCCACAAATGTTGAGTTAACCTTTCTGATCTCCCCATCCCGGATCCGGGATCGTGAATACAGACTCAAGCTCATTACCATAACGCAACGTTAACTATTCATGAAAATCGCAAATGAAATGAAATAAATATGCTAGCTCTCAAGCTTAGCCTTTTGTTAACAACACTCATCTCAGATTTTCAAAATATGCTTCTCAACCATTGCAAAACAAGCATTTGTGTAACAGTATTGATGGCTAACGTAGCATTTAGCATTAGCATTCAGCTGGCAACATTTACACAAAAAAACAGAAAAGCATTCAAATAAAATCATTTACCTTTGAAGAACTTCAGATGTTTTCAATGAGGAGACTCTCAGATAGCAAATGTTCAGTTTTTCCTGAAAGATTATTTGTTTAGGACAAATCGCTCCGTTTTCTGCGTCACGTTTAGCTATGAAAAAACCCCTGTATCCAGGATTGTGTAAATCTATTAGCAAGCTCATTAGCATAACACAACGTTAACTATTTATGAAAATCGCAAATTAAATGAAATAAATATGCCATCTCTCAAGCTTAGCCTTTTGTAAACAACACTGTCATCTCAGATTTTCAAAATATGCTTCTCAACCAAAGGAAAACAATCATTTGTGTAAAAGTAGCTAGCTAGCGTTAGCATTTCGCGTTAGCATTTAGCGTTAGCATTTAGCGTTAGCATCCAGCACGCAACATTAACAAAAACATAAAAGCCTTCAAATAAAATCATTTACCTTTGAAGAACTTCTGATGTTTTCAATGAGGATACTCTCAGTTAGATAGCAGATGCTCAGTTTTTCCAAAAAGATTCCTTGTGTATTAGAAATAGCTCCGTTTTATACATCACATTTGGCTACCAAAAAAAATCCATAAATTCAGTCCTCAAAACGCAAACTTTTTTCCAAATTAACTCCATAATATCGACTGAAAACATGGCAAACGTTGTTTAGAATCAATCATCAAGGTGTTTTTCACATATCTCTTCATTGATACATCGTTCTTGGACACATGCTTTCTCCCCTGAATCAAATGGTAAAGTAGAAGCAGCTGGCAATTGCGCACCGAATTCGACGCAGGACACCAGGCGGACACTTGGAAAATGTAGTCTCTTATGGTCAATCTTCCAATGATATGCCTACAAATACGTCACAATGCTGCTAAGACCTTGGGCGAACGACAGAAAGTGTAGGCTCATTCGTTGCGCAATCACAGCCATATAAGGAGAGAATGGAAAACAGAGCTTCAGAAATTCTGCTAATTCCTGGGTGATGCATCATCTTGGTTTCGCCTGTAGAATGAGTTCTGGGGCACTTACAGACAAAATCTTTGCAGATTCTGAAACTTCAGAGTGTTTTCTTTCCAAAACTGTCAAGAATATGCATAGTCGAGCATCTTTTCGTGACAAAATATCGCGCTTAAAACGGGAACGTTTTTTATCCAAAAATGAAATAGCGCCCCTAGAGCTCTAACAGGTTAAAGCAGTTCTGCATGCAAGAATTGGCCAAAATTCCTCCACAGGTACGTGAGAGACTTAACAACTACAGGAAACATTTGATTGCAGTCATTGCAGTTCAAGGTGGCAAAACCAGTTATTGAGTGTAAGGGGGCAATTACTTTTTCACACAGGGGAATTGGGTGTTGCATCACTTTGTTAACCAAAATGTGTACTTTAATTATTTGTAAGCACAGGTTCACTTTATCTAATATGTTTTAGTTTAAGATCTGATAACATTCGATAGCAAAAATAGAGAAAATCAGAAAGGGGGCTAATATTTTTTCACGTCACTGTAGGTCATGGCTCTCCAAACCTGTTTACGGAGAGCTACCCTCGTAGGTTTTCACTCCAACCCCAGTTAAGTAACCTGATTCAGATTATCAACCAGTTTATTATTAGAATCCAGTGCGTGTGATTACAGTTGCCGTGAACCTACAGGACGGTTGCTCTCCAGGAACTGGGTTGAAGAGCCCTGATGTAGGTGATAGGTAGTTGTTTGAACTATGTACAGTCATTTTTTTGGTCAGTCTTTCCCAGTGGTCGTTTGCAGTGTGGAGGAAGTAGTGCTGACCTCTCTCCCTCTCAGGCTCCACGCTCCAGGATAAGGAGGATGACACGGTCCCTGCTGAGATGGGACAGAACCACCCGTTCTTCCGACGCTCTGACTCCATGACCTTTTTGGGCTGTATCCCCCCCAACCCCTTCGAGGTCCCCCTGGCTGAGGCCATCCCCCTGGCAGACCAGCCTCACCTCTTGCAGGTTAGCACATTTCTTTCATTTGCACTGACCAGTAAGTAATTGCATGCTTTCATGATCAGTCAACGTCAATTGATTATGTATTTTCAGATTCGTGAGGGTAGCTTATCATTTGGCATATAGCTAGCTAGCTAAGTTTCACTCAAGAGGTTATGCTTTTGAAAGAGCTTGACATCGGCAAGTCCTTGTCATATTGTCATTCGGACTACTGTCTTCGCCTCTATAGATGCCAAGCAAATGAAACGATATAGACTTTTAGTTTATCCTCTGAAAGTTAGCTTAACTAGCCATATTGATGTCATCAGTTATTAGTTTTCCAATTTGACATGGTTCATAAATCATGTTTTGTCAGCAGCAATTGCGATTTAAATACCAAAAAAATGTTAAAGGTTTAATGTTAGCTAACTTCACTAAGTAGGTCTGTGTTGGTTGGAGAAAAAAGTACATTAGCTCTACTTAATACTACGTTTAGCCAACTGTACAAAGTTTCTACCGGTAGCTTGCAAAGTAAGCCATTATCAGCTAACAATGGGCTTACATCGGCAAATGCGCCCTTCTGCTGCTTGACAGGCAGAGCCCACCAAGGATGGTGAAGTGAACCTAAACCACTCATACTAATCAGCTGTAGTTCACTTATAATTCAATTATCAAATTAATGGTGGCCAATAATTAGATATTGTGAGTACCTTCACGTATCTGAAAATACATGATCAATTGTTTACTGATCATGACAAGCATGCAGTTACTTGCTGTATAACTCTGATGACAGAGCTAAATGTGGAGTAATCTGAACTGTGTAGTTCTGACTATGCTCTTCAAGGTGATGGCATTAAAACCAAATAGTTATAACATTTAACAACCCCTTAACTGTATTTTAGTTGTCAATGGTTTTTAACTGAGCTCAGGGTCTCCTTGCGCCCCAGCAGGCAAATATAACTCTGCATCTTATTGTGACATTTTATTGATAACTACCTATAAGAGAAATTCTATTAACAAAGTGCAATTCAAGTGACATGTGCAGGTGAAGTCCTAACGGGCTCCCAAAACAGCCTGTTCTGTACAATCCTTAATGCAGTGTTCTGACAGTAATTATGTTAAAACACAACTATAGAGCTTCTTTGCCTACTTATAGCTTTATGGAGCAAGCTGTGTAATCTACTCTAGAAGATCTCTTTTTTTTTTAGTTTGTTACAATAATATGACACTGCAACTTATTTGACATTTTTCTACCTCCCAGCCCAATGCAAGAAAGGAGGATCTGTTTGGCCGTCCTAGTCAGGGCCTGTACTCGTCCTCGTACACAGCAAGCAAAGGTCTGGCCGAGGCCGCCCTGGACCGCAGCTGCATGGAGGTTAACATGGGCTCCTCTCAGGTATACATAACACACTGTGTGCCCTGACAACACACCAGCCCTGCTCTAATACTCTTATCATGCATCCTTCCTTTACCCCTCATCCCTTCAATCAACATGCATCCCCCCCCCCCTCCTTTCTTGAAAGAATCCATGGTCTAACATGACTGGATTGGTGAAAGAAATGCAATGGAAACTGGAAAGCTTGCTAACGCCAATCCATGTTAGATCAGTGATTAGCACTTCATGGAAGGAAAAAGAGGAAGGAAAGATGATTCAAATTTTTGGAGCAGGGCCAGTCTTCACAGTACTTTTCCATCCTAGAAAAACATTAATTATAGCACCATTCACTATAACCACAGCTGTGTTCTGTCCCCATGGATCCCACAGATCCTACCCACTAAGATGTCCTACTCAGCCAACTTGAAGAACGTGATGAGTATGGAGACTAGTCAGCGCGGCCGAGAGGACCAGCCCATGGACCAGGAGCTAGTGGCTCCAAAGCCAGGCCCCTCACCCCACGATCTAGCTGCCCAGCTGAAGAGCAGCCTTCTGGCTGAAATAGGTCTCACTGAGAGTGATGGCCCCCCGCTCCCTTCCTTTAGGTATGGTACACATGGCTAGTAAATAACTGAAAATTCCATCTAGGTTTGCTTTCTCAGTTTGATTTGCTTCAGTAAGGAAACAATGAATATAGTTAGATTATATAAATAAATACAAATGTTCCCCACTCAATTCTCGCCCTCTCTTTGCTTATTACAACTGCAAATGTAAATGCCCCTTACTCTCCTGTCTTTTGTATTAACAAGGACGTAACATTGTTGTGCCTTCTCCTGTGTTCTCCAGACCCCACTGTAATATTAACCAGGAAGTATATCATCTCTCTGTCCTCTCCAGACCCCACTGTAGTTTCATGGGGATGGTGATCTCCCATGACATGCTGCTGGGCCGCTGGCGTCTGTCTCTGGAGCTGTTCGGGCGCGTCTTCATGGAGGATGTTGGAGCAGAGCCTGGATCGGTATGCACACTCAGAGATTGGTGTTTAAACATTTATATTTACAGTATTTCTCAAACCATTAATACAATGAAATCCACAAAAATATATAGCTAGACACAAAATAAAAAAATACCATTACCAAGATGATGGGCTAGAAAGTTTGAATTTCCTGGCTGGGCTGTTGAACAGCGCATTGATAATTCAAATGGAACTGTTAAAAGGCTTTACCTGTGGATTATCGTGAATAACTAATGGCTATCAACCAATCAGAATCCCGGATCCAAATGTATCTTTTTATTTCAGTAGACGAGTCACTAAGGCACTACAGCTTTCTGTCCCCAGATCTTGACAAACATGTAATGAAGAAAAGTACAATTACCAAGATGAGATCAGGACTAAAAAAACAATCTGTTAAACATTTAAAAACAGTTGAAGATCTAACCAGACATTTAATCCCGTCTGACTGACCCCGTCCCTAGATTCTGACCGAGCTGGGGGGTTTTGAGGTGAAGGAGTCTAAGTTCCGCCGGGAGATGGAGAAACTCCGTAACCTCCAGTCCCGTGACCTGGCCCTGGAGGTGGACCGTGACCGTGACCAGTTGATCCAGCAGACCATGAGGCAGCTCAACACCCACTTTGGACGGCGCTGCACCACCACACCCATGGCTGTGCACCGTGTCAAGGTCACCTTCAAGGACGAACCGGGCGAGGGTAGTGGCGTGGCCCGTAGCTTCTACACGGCCATCGCCCTGGCCTTCCTTTCCAATGACAAGCTGCCCAACCTGGACTGTGTGCAGAGCGTCAGCAAGGGCATGCAGGCCAGCAGTACGTGTCATCACGATTACAACTCAAGTATGACATTGAGTATGAAACTACTAGCGTCAATTTATGAATTACTTAACTCAAATGGCAGTTTAACGTGGTGGTGGTGATAACAACTTACTACTACCACCACTCTGGGGGAAGCAAGAGGATCCATATATATCTATATCTATATCTTTCCTAAAGTCTCCCTCTGTGTGTAGATCTGATGCAGCGGCTGAGGAACAGAGACCGGGAGAGGGAGCGGAGGAGTGGAGGGCTCCGAGCCGGCTCTAGGAGAGACCGAGACAGGTGAGACATACCTCCCTGCCCACCAACCCTGTGGTTGTAGTGTGCTTCGGGCTATTAGGACATGTTGCCTTTCAGAAAACATTTGACCATCTGTTAATGTGTTAGGCTGGAGTTACACAAAGCAACCGTTAAGCAAATTTAGTTGCAGTTAGAGGTCGCAAGTGACATCTCAAGCAACTTTGCTGATACACTAAGTAACTCAAACGTGATTGAAATTGTGTGCAACAGCCAATCAAATTGAAGCTGCATTGTCATATGGTTTGAGAAGTCGTAAATGGTTTGAGAAGTCTTCTGCTGCAGTACATCAGGATTTCACTAATGAATTGTTTATCCAACCGCATGGTTATTGTATAAGAATGGATTTGGACAAAATGCTGGCTGTACAATTTAGCTAGATAGTCAAAATGAAAATGTTATTTAGCTAGCTAGCAACGAGCTAACCAAGCTCGCAATGACCTAAGCTAGCTAGTGCAGTTCATGTTGGACATTTTTAGTTGAAACTGGTCTGAGGTCTGGGTTCACTTCAAAAATTACATTTATTGACTACCAAACCATGTACCTTAACCATGACTTCCCATAATGCCAATATTTATTTACAGCTCCCGTTTGGCTAATGTCTCTTCTACCAACCTTGATCGCGGTTCCTGCAGCACTGACAGCTGTGTTGACATGACAACTGGGTCGGAGTTCCGAACCTTCAAATGGATCATGTGCGAAGCATTCATTTTGATTGGCTGTTGCTTGCAACTAGTGCACAAAGTTGAATTTTTTGGAACTTGATGCAACCACGTTGTAGATTAATTACTTATCAGTTGCTGGGGGTATTACACAAAGCAATCCAAATGCAACATAGTTTGAAAGTTGTAACTATAGCCTTATACTTCTCACCACTGAAAAAATAAAAATGTTTACACTACTGAGCTGAGCCGAGCCTAGCTGACCTGGTTACGCATCCACCATAGTTTCTGGCCTGCGCTGCATTGTCTCACGTCGGATAACATGGCGGCCGTCTGCACTGATCTGTCTGATCTCGCGCACACTCATGGGATAGCTAAAAAGAAGTCCGGCTACAATATGCTGTCCTTACATTCAAAAATGTTACCAAGGTGACATCGTTCACTGAACCCCCTTTCATCCTCGAGTCAGTTAATCTTACCAAAAACTATAAACCTGTAGCTAATGTTTTGCAAAAATGTAATGAGTAAGTCTTCACTACCTAATTCTATATCTAGGGAAGGTGTATTGTGGTGGTAGAATCCGTATTTATGAAATTCTATATGTGTACGAACATTTCTAATCAATCCATATGAAAAGACAAGGATTCTGACACCAGTTCACACACTCAATGCTGAATACTCCCTTTAGCTCTAGCAATACACATTAGTTTTCATGATATCTGTTCTGCTGTGATTAGCATGCCGAGTTCTACAGCAGAGCTGACTGCTCTCTACCACGTTATCGCGTTGGCCAAATGTTACAAAGTAGCGAGGCACAATGGCAGCTGTCAATCAGATGCATGCTGATTTCTTAGAACAGTTTATTAACTTTGGTTCTGTACTTCATCAACAAGCTGTTAAACTAGCTACCATATGACCATTCAAACAAGCTTGTACTTGGCTGTTAGCTGGAGCATGGTTTGCTGTAGTAGCCAGTGTGTCATAGCTACCGAGAGCGGAGACATTTTCACAATTAGGAACTACTGTTAGGCGGATGAGCAAAATCCAAATTGTATAGATGAGTTCCACGTCCTACAAGACTGATCGGTTGAGGGACTGGCATTGCGTAGGAGTGACGCGATCTGGCGTAAGACAATGGCCTGCACTGGCCAGTTTGGTTCGGGTCGGCACGATGGTGTAGAATGTTTGAGGGCGCTAGCTAACCTTCCCTTCTGTGTGTGTGTTCCAGGGACTCGAGGAGACAGCTGTCCATTGACACCCGGCCCTTCAGGCCAGCCTCGGAGGGAAACCCCAGTGATGAACCTGACCCCCTGCCTGCCCACAGACAGGCCCTGGGAGAGAGGCTGTACCCCCGCGTCCACGCTATGCAGCCGGTACCTACCAGCTTTACAGTCAAACGAGCGCATAAATTATAGTTAAATGATCTATAATCTGTAAATGCAGTATCCATTCATTATATATATATATATATATTGCTCAAAAAAAATAAAGGGAACACTTAAACAACGCAATGTAACTCCAAGTCAATCACACTTCTGTGAAATCAAACTGTCCACTTAGGAAGCAACACTGATTGACAATAAATTTCACATGCTGTTGTGCAAATGGAATAGACAACAGGTGGAAATTATAGGCAATTAGCAAGACACCCCCAATAAAGGAGTGGTTCTGCAGGTGGTGACCACAGACCACTTCTCAGTTCCTATGCTTCCTGGCTGATGTTTTGGTCACTTTTGAATGCTGGCGGTGCTTTCACTCTAGTGGTAGCATGAGGCGGAGTCTATAACCCACACAAGTGGCTCAGGTAGTGCAGCTCATCCAGGATGGCACATCAATGCGAGCTGTGGCAAGAAGGTTTGGTGCGTCTGTCAGCGTAGTGTCCAGAGCATGGAGGCGCTACCAGGAGACAGGCCAGTACATCAGGAGACGTGGAGGAGGCCGTAGGAGGGCAACAACCCAGCAGCAGGACCGCTACCTCCGCCTTTGTGCAAGGAGGAGCAGGAGGAGCACTGCCAGAGCCCTGCAAAATGACTTCCAGCAGGCCACAAATGTGCATGTGTCTGCTCAAACGGTCAGAAACAGACTCCATGAGGGTGGTATGAGGGCCCGACGTCCACAGGTGGGGGTTGTGCTTACAGCCCAACACCGTGCAGGACGTTTGGCATTTGCCAGAGAACACCAAGATTGGCAAATTCGCCACTGGCGCCCTGTGCTCTTCACAGATGAAAGCAGGTTCACACTGCGCACGTGACAGTCTGGAGACGCCGTGGAGAACGTTCTGCTGCCTGCAACATTCTCCAGCATGACCGGTTTGGCGGTGGGTCAGTCATGGTGTGGGGTGGCATTTCTTTGGGGGGCCGCACAGCCCTCCATGTGCTCGCCAGAGGTAGCCTGACTGCCATTAGGTACCGAGATGAGATCCTCAGACCCCTTGTGAGACCATATGCTGGTGCGGTTGGCCCTGGGTTCCTCCTAATGCAAGACAATGCTAGACCTCATGTGGCTGGAGTGTCAGCAGTTCCTGCAAGAGGAAGGCATTGATGCTATGGACTGGCCTGCCCGTTCCCCTGACCTGAATCCAATTGAGCACATCTGGGACATCATGTCTCGCTCCATCCACCAGCGCCACGTTGCACCACCGACTGTCTGGAAGGAGAGACCTCAGGAGACCATCCGCCACCTCATCAGGAGCATGCCCAGGCGTTGTAGGGAGGTCATACAGGCACGTAGAGGCCACACACACTTCTGAGCCTCCTTTTGACTTGTTTTAAGGACATTACATCAACGTTGGATTAGCCTGTAGTGTGGTTTTCCACTTTTTAATTTTGAGTGTGACTCCAAATGCAGCGCTCCATGGGTTGATAAGTTTGATTTCCATTGATAATTTTTGTGTGATTTTGTTGTCAGCACATTCCATAATGTGACTGACTGGTGTTGGTTCTTCCTCTCCAGGCGTTTGCCAGTAAGATCACTGGGATGCTGCTGGAGCTCTCCCCAGCCCAGCTGCTGTTGCTCCTGGCCAGTGAGGACTCTCTCAGGGCCAGGGTGGAGGAGGCCATGGAGCTGCTCATTGCACATGGAAGGTATAGTACAGTGTCCTATTCACCACTCTATCATTTTGTTCTCAAAATGGCACCCTACTCACAGTGCACTACTTTTGACCAGTGCCCCAAATGCTATATAGGGGAATACGGTTCCATTTGGGACACTTCGTCAACCTACACAATTTCAAGGATGCCCTCTTGCCCAGGTCTCCCTTGTGAAAGTGTTTTTATTTATTTTTTACCTCCAATAGGACAACCTGGTTTGATTAAAAAATAAAGGATACACTGACTAAAACCACTCTCCTTCCACAGGGAAAATGGTGCTGACAGCATACTGGACCTGGGTCTCCTGGAGGCTCCTGAGAAAGCACAGGTAAGCTTCAGCTCTCCATCTCCGGTCCCAGCATGCCCCAGCTCTGTGGTCCAGGAACACAAGTCATTAGACATGTCTGAAAGAAAGTTCTATGAAGAATAAAAGGAATGTGGCAATCAGCCTCATGACATTAATTTACTGGTTAGATTTCTCTGAATGTGGCTGTTTTTAGAGGTTTACTATAACATAATACAAATATTCACCTCATGATCATGCACTGATATTATGCTGTAAGAGGGTATATAGGAGACTGTTTAATGTCAACATTTCAGCCTTAGCAACCTTTCTCAAGACCAGTCACTTATATTTTACTGGGTGGCACTGATTTTCATTATTTTACACTGTATTAACAATAGAATTAGTCAATTATTGTCAATTGCAAGTGCCTCATTATCCTGGTTGTAGCAGCAGGAGAACCGTAAGCGTCATGGCTCCACCCGCAGTGTGGTGGACATGGAGCTGGACGACCCTGAAGACGGAGATGACAACGCTCCCCTGTTCTACCAGCCCGGGAAGAGAGGCTTCTACTCTCCCCGACCCGGCAAGAACACGGAGGCCAGGCTCAACTGCTTCAGGAACATCGGCAGGTAAGTCCTAGCATCCCATTCCCTTTATAGTGCAACCAGGACCCATAGGAAACAGGGGGCCATCTGGAGTGCAGACAATATTTACTTGTATTCAGGGATAAAACAACGAAATTACAATTATATGTAGCCTACCTCAATTTCCAAGTATTTTAAAAAAAGATATAATAATAATAATAATAATATATTTTTTTCTTCTCCAGAATACTAGGGCTGTGTCTGCTGCAGAATGAGCTCTGTCCAATTACTTTGAACAGACATGTCATCAAGGTGCTGCTTGGCAGAAAGGTAATGAGTTCCACTGTTATATGGGCACTGTTGTACACTGCTATATGAAAACTGCTAAATCTGGACTTGTACACGGATCGAGTTCTCATCAGTATGTGTGTCTGTGAGCAGGTGAACTGGCATGACTTTGCCTTCTTTGACCCGGTAATGTACGAGAGCCTGCGGCAGTTGATCCGTCACTCTCAGGCTGGAGAGGCAGACGCTGTGTTTGCAGCCATGGACCTGGCCTTTGCCATAGACTTGTGTAAGGAGGAAGGGGCTGGACAGGTAAAGAGAACTCACGGGGAGAATGTTTCACATAGTCAACTCAGGATGTTCAATTGGGATGCATTTTCAGTCCCAATTTTTATTTCCATTTCGTTATATTTTTTAAATTGCCTCTGACTGCATGCTCTGGTTTTAATGTCACAACTGGCATTTCACTGTACTTGTGCATGCGACATTTGAAACTGCGAAGTTTTGCATTTATCAGGAGTTTACTGTTTTTTTTAAAACCCTTCTATTCTGCTGTCTAATTGTGACAGCGAATGTTATGAAGCATCACATTACATTATTAACATGTCTGTTATCCATGGCTATATCAGGTGGAGCTGCTGTCAGGTGGGGTCAACATGCCTGTGACTCCTCTCAACGTTTACGAATATGTGAGAAAGTACGCCGAACACAGGATGCTTGTGGTTGCCGAGCAACCTCTTCATGTGAGTTGTACAGTAATGTCTCATGTGGCACTGTATACAAGTGAATTACCATTTTCTATAATAAGGGGAACCAAAGTGGGACATTCTGTATTGCGTTAGGTCTAAAGTTAGCCGGGTCCCAGATCTGTTTTTAGTTTTGGCATGACATTGGCCATAAGAGTTTCCAAAACAGAAAATTGGACACCAGTCCAGTCTAAAGATGGAGAAGGGATAAACCTAGATGTGTACAGAGACCATTTTGTAGTATGTACATGTATGTACATGTATGTGAGATAAATACCTTGTTCTCTCTCAGCTAATAAGAAAGGGAGGGGTGTGTACTGTAATGTTGACGTTTAATGTTAATACTGTTTTGTGTCTCTCAGGCAATGAGGAAGGGTCTGTTGGATGTCCTTCCTAAGAACGCCCTGGAGGACTTGACAGCTGAGGACTTCAGGCTGCTGGTCAATGGCTGTGGAGAGGTCAACGTGCAGATGCTCATCAGCTTCACTTCCTTCAATGATGAATCTGGTACAAAGACCTTGGCCCGTATTCACAAAGAATCTCAGAGTATGAGTGCTGATGTAGGATCAGTTTTGCCTTTTTGATCACAATGAATAAGATTATATGGACAGGGAGACCTGATCCTAGAACTGTGAAACCTGGATCTTTTTAGTTTTCCTTTGGTTATTGATCCCTCGCCCTTACACTTTTTTCAGCTATGCAGTTGGAAGTCTTGTAACAAAAAGTTTGTACTTTTACATGACTTAAATGTGTTTGAGTTTATGGTTGATGATTGAGTCACTTACTTTTGTTATCCTACTCTGAATCTCAACAGGGGAAAATGCTGATAAGTTGTTGCAGTTCAAACGCTGGTTTTGGTCCATTGTGGAGAAGATGAGCATGACTGAGAGGCAAGATCTGGTAAGAAATTATTTTCACTACCTGATGCAGTCCCAGTTTATTACATGTAATTTTTATCTGTACAATCTGTAATATAAATTCCAATACAATCTGATTCCTCTCCCTCTCTGCAGGTGTACTTCTGGACCTCCAGTCCATCTCTGCCAGCCAGTGAGGAAGGCTTCCAGCCCATGCCCTCCATCACCATCAGGCCTCCGGATGACCAGCACCTGCCCACGGCCAACACCTGCATCTCGCGTCTCTACGTGCCACTCTACTCCTCCAAACAGATTCTAAAACAGAAACTCTTACTAGCCATTAAGACCAAGAACTTTGGTTTTGTGTAGAGGTTGACAAACATGTTTACCTGTTGTGTAATATTTACCTAGTTCCATTTTTGTAGATTTGTTTTTTGTCTATACAATTTTATGGAAATCGAAGAAAATACAAAAATGCTGTCGCTCCCCTGGCGGTTATTTTGTTTGTGTTGTGAACACAGACGGCTTGTTCTTATTTTATTTTATTCTTTTTTTAGTTCTGAAGGTAATATACATTCCTGCATTGGCTTTGTAAAGTTGAAGCCCTCTGCTCTATTGGCTTAAACCTTTTACTTCCCAGGAATTTGGCTCGACAGCAAACTGTGCCGAAGCTCAGCCAAAGAGGACCGCAGTAGAAGTATTTAAAAAGTAAAAGTATAATAAATAAAAAAAAAACACTGTGATTATGATTTTGTTCCTTGCCCTAAACAGAATACTTACTATCACTGACAGTTTGCTGCTGCCTTGGTGGAAAGTTATTATTTTTCTTGTATAAGGGGAGTAGGGAATTTCAAAATAAACTTGGATGCAAATTATCTTTTTAGTCTCTTGATTGTTGTAGAATGTATTTCTGAATATGGTTTAAATCGATGCCCTCACAATAAGTGCTAGGCATGCTGATAACCTGGCTTTGAGAATTTGACTGCAAAGATTTAGAATGTGCAAATACATCCAAGCATACAATACAACAGGCCACAAATTCCACTTTTCCAGGTGGACAGTTATGTTTCAGTTTGGTTCAAGATATGTGATTCACCGTTGAGCATAGCTTTAAATCAAATATACTGATAACTAACCCCAATTAATATTGTTCTAGTCCAGGACCACCATTTTCGTCTGTATGAGGAAAATCGTCATGACTTCAGAGGGACTCCTCCTTCCGTGACTTTGCACCAATCGTAGAGCGGGATGCTGCTAAGCACTGCCTTTTTTTCTGTTGCTCCTTAAAGTCAACCTTGCTTTATCAGTGGGCAAGAAACCGGTACATCAGTCATACGAGCTGGACAAATAGCTAGCTATACGAGGCTAACCCATTTTGACGGACTCAAATGTTACATGAGTGACAGCTAGCTAACGCGTTAGCGGCTAGGTGGCTGACAAGCTAGCGATGATCGTGGTTTTATTGTTTGCCCTGTCAAAACCGTTATTTTTAGCCGGCTAACGTTACCTTTTGCATATTCTGTCAATCATCGAGATCAACTCAAATGGCAGAGAACTGGCAGGACGCGACCTGTCAACAGGTCAAGTTGATAGCAGGTCGCCTGAATGAGCTTCTTTCCACTGGCCTAGACCTCTTGCACTCAGAACTCGGGGTGGATTTTGGAGTGAAGCCCGAGATTCCGCCATGGTTGATCTTCTTAGCAGCGTGCATTGGGCTCGTGCTAATGGTGGCTATGTGGGCCTCCGCATGTCGCAGGCTCTTCAAGAAGCGACCGACCATAGTTGAAATTGAGACCGTTGAAAGCACTAAACCAGCTTCTATCAAGGTGGCAAAAACAGAGGAACCGAAAAAAGCGAAAAGGAAAACTACAGAAAAGGTAACGTTTTCAATGTTTGCTTACTAGCTAATTTTGACAGCTCTATCACAGTAGCTAGCTAGTAGTAGCCGACATTAGCATGATTAGGCTAGCTAGATTAACGTTAACGTGTCACATGAGCCAAACTAATATTTGTTTTTAAATTCAGCCTTGTCTTTTCTTTTGCCCCACAGAAATCACAGCCAAATGGTAGTGTAGTTGCTGAGCTACAAGAGGACGTCAGAGTGACTGAAGACAACCTGCCAGTAGTGCCACATCATTCTCCTCAAATCAAGACAGAAAAGGCTTCTGAGGTAGGCCTAATGTTGCTTGTTGAGGCAAATGCTTGTATGCTATCCTGGGAGACTGTAGTGAAAGTTGAATCTGTATACAAAACAAATTCCTTTGTATGCAAAATAATTTCAGATCTGCTTGGTTATAGCTAGCTACATTATATCCTAACTTCTGCACTAAACATGCCTTGAAGATGAGAACCGGCCTTATGGCGTTTGTAGTGGAGTTTTACTAGTGATGATGTGGCTTTTAGACTAGAGGCCTGCCTCCCTTCGGACGCCTACTGTCCTGTGGCGTGCGGTGTCTGGTTGCCAGATATTAATTTGCAGATGTAGCAAATCCTAAAGGATGGGACAGATGGCTTCCTTACCTAGCTAGTGTCAAATGTGTCTCCTCCATGATCAAATACAGCTCTCAACCCAGTTGACTGTCAGTTAATACTCTTTATAGTTGTTTTTGGCATCAATCTGCTTTGAGGGGCTGACACTTAAAATGTAATACTTTTTATTTGATTTATAGCATTTGAGATTGTAAGGACTGTATAGCCTATAAATTACATGTCAAAAGGCTCTTGGTAGACAGATTTGTGATTTCATATGTATATATTTATTTTAGAACGAGCTTGACAGTGTTGACTTGATTGACTTTAATAACATAAATAACATAATAACATGTTCTAATGGTGCAGGGGGTGATGAGTCTGGTACCACTTTCCCTTTCTTTTGCCTTGTAGCATTAATCCACCATGTTGAATTCTATATGTTTAGGTAAAGAAGACCAAGAAGAAGCAGAAACAGGCAGTAAAGGAGGCTAAGACTGCTTCTTCTCATGGCAAGGAATCAGAGGAAGGTATGCCATAAAGCACCACCACTAATATCACCAAGTGTTTCAATCGTTTGTGCCTAGCAAAGCACAGTGGGGGCTTACATTTACAGATAAATATTACGTCCTTGCAGAGAAATTGAAATTATTCATATTTTAATGTGTTAGATGAAATCAATCATTCATGCATTCATAGACTATTTGACCAGGATTTTCTTTTTTGGGGGGGTGTGCACTGCCCTAGGATCAGCGTTCTCCCTTTCTAAACTTTCCTTAACGTTAGAATTATTCCACAAGACTGAGGATGGATCAGCTCCAAGACAGATCACCTATGGTTACAAATATTGAGGCAGCTTATTCTAACGCTTACCCTATAATAATGCACTAAATTCAGATTGTGCACGTTACACATGAAATATATAGAAACATGTATCGGTAGCTTACAAATAGTGTGAACTCAATTGCATTAACATGAAATTGATTTCCATATCATTAAAATATATACAGTTGAAGTCGGAAGTTTACATACACCTTTGCCAAATTAATTTCAAATCAGTTTTTCACAATTCCTGACATTTAATCCTAGTAAAAAAATCCCTGTTTTAGGTCAGTTAGGATCACCACTTTATTTTAAGAATGTGAAATGTCAGAAAAATAGTAGAATTATTTCAGCTTTTATTTCATCACATTCCCAGTGGGTCAGAGTTTACATGCACTCAATCGGTATTTGGTAGCATTGCCTTTAAATAGTTTAACTTGGGTCAAACATTTCGGGTAGCCTTCCACAAGCTTCCCACAATAAGTTAGGTGGATTTTGGCCCATTCCTTCTGAGAGAGCTGGTGTAACTGAGTCAAGTTTGTAGACCTCCTTACTCGCACACGCTTTTTCAGTTCTGCCCACACATTCTCTATAGGATTGAGGTCAGGGCTTTGTGATGGCCACTCCAATGCCTTGACTTTGTTGTCCTTAACCTGTTGAGTGTAGGGGGCAGTATTTTGATGTTTGGATGAAAAACGTACCCAAATGAAACTGCCTATTTCTCAAGCCCAGAATCTAGAATATGCATATAATTGTCAGATTAGGATAGAAAACACTAAAGTTTCCAAAACGGTCAAAATATTGTCTGTGAGTATAACAGAACTGATATTGCAGGCAAAAACCTGAGGAAAATCCAACCAGGAAGTGCCTAAGAGAAACAAATCTCCCTGTTCCATTGCATGCCTTCTCTCCAGTTAAATGGATATCAACCCGATTCCTGTCCACATGGTGTGAACAGTCTTTAGACATAGTTTCAGGCTTTTATTCTGAAAAATAAGCGAGAACAATCACGTGTGTCAGTGGATGGCTGGGTGCCAGCAGAGTTTTGCATGCGCAACAGCTTGGAGCAGACATTGTCTCTCTCTCTCTCCTATTGAAAAAGCTAGGGTCCGGTTGAAATATTATCGATTATTTATTGTAAAAACAACCTGAGGATTGATTATAAAAAACGTTTGACATGTTTCTACGAACTTTACGGATACTATTTGGAATTTTAGTCTGCCTGTCATGACCTGCACGAGCCTGTGGATTTCTGAACAAAACGCGCCAACCAAATGGAGGTTTTTGGATATAAAAATAATCTTTATCGAATAAAAGGAACATTTATTGTGTAACTGGGAGTCTTGTGAGTGCAAACTTCCGAAGATCATCAAAGGTAAGCGATTCATTTTTAGTTGAGATGTTGCTTCAGTATCTCCACATAATTTTCCTCATGATGCCATCTTTTTTTGTGAAGTGCACCAGTCCCTCCTGCAGCAAAGCACCCCCACATCATGATGCTGCCACCCCCTTGCTTCACGGTTGGGATGGTGTTCTTCGGCTTGCAAGCATCCCCTTTTTCCTCCAAACATAACGTTGGTCATTATGGCCAAACAGTTCTGTTTTTGTTTCATCAGACCAGAGAACATTTCTCAAAAAAGTACGATCTTTGTCCCCATGTGCAGTTGCAAACTGTAGTCTGGCTTTTTTATGGTGGTAATTGGAGCAGTGGTTGCTTCCTTGCTGGGCGGCCTTTCAGATTATGACGATTTTGGACTCGTTTTACTGTGGATATAGATACAGTGCCTTGCGAAAGTATTCGACCCTCTTGAACTTTGCGACCTTTTGCCACATTTCAGGCTTCAAACATAAAGATATAAAACTGTATTTTTTTGTGAAGAATCAACAACAAGTGGGACACAATCATGAAGTGGAACAACATTTATTGGATATTTCAAACTTTTTTTAACTAATCAAAAACTGAAATATTGGGCGTGCAAAATTATTCAGCCCCTTTACTTTCAGTGCAGCAAACTCTCTCCAGAAGCTCAGTGAGGATCTCTGAATGATCCAATGTTGACCTAAATGACTAATGATGATAAATACAATCCACCTGTGTGTAATCAAGTCTCCGTATAAATGCACCTGCACTGTGATAGTCTCAGAGGTCCGTTAAAAGCGCAGAGAGCATCATGAAGAACAAGGAACACACCAGGCAGGTCCGAGATACTGTTGTGAAGAAGTTTAAAGCCGTATTTGGATACAAAAAGATTTCCCAGGCGAATACTTTCGCCAGGCACTGTACTTTTTTACCCGTTTCCTCCAGCATCTTCACAAGGTCCTTTGCTGCTGTTCTGGGATTGATTTGCACTTTTCGCACCAAATTATGTTCATCTCTAGGAGACAGAACACGTCTCCTTCCTGAGCGGTATGACGGCTGCGTGGTCCCATGGTGTTTAAACTTGCGTACTATCGTTTGTACAGATGAACGTGGTACCTTCAGGCATTTGGAAATTGCTCCCAATGATGAACCAGACTTGTGGAGGTCTACAATTTTTTTTATGAGATCTTTGCTGATTACTTTTGATTTTCCCATGATGTCAAGCAAAGAGGCACTGAGTTTGAAGGTAGGCCTTGAAATACATCCACATGCACACCTCCAATTGACTCAAATTATGTCAATTAGCCTATCAAAAGTTTCTAAAGCCATGATGTCATTTTCTGGAATTTTCCAAGCTGTTTAAAGGCACAGTCAATTTAGTGTATGTAAACTTCTGACCCACTGGCATTGTGATACACTGAATTATAAGTGAGTGGTCTGAGGCAGTTGTTAAATAACAAGTATTTTCAAGAGCAACTTTAGATATGATGGTTTTGGGAAACAGCTCGGAGATGTAACGGTGTTCCTAAGAAGGATCTAACGATGAACATAGTCTTGATGGTTTTGGGAAACCGGACTCAAAGCCTTGACATTCTCACAGTGGATTTGAACACGAGATGTAGGCCTATTTAACTTCCTCCCACTAACCTTCCATGTCTATCAGTATCAGGCACCTGGGAGACCAAGATCAGTAACAAGGAGAAGCGTGAGCAGCGCCGTAAAGACAAGACCTCCGGTGACGGCTCAGGGAGCCCTGGAGGAGTGGATCCTCTGCCTAGTACTCCTCCCACCGAGTCAACCAAGGCCAGCCCCAAAGCTGCATCCCCTGGGTCTGTCTCTGAGAAGAAGGAAAAGAAGAAGAAAGGTAAAGCTAGCTTGTCTATCTCCTTATGGTATACCTCTCTGCTGGCAAAAGGCTGCAGCTGAGCAGGCCTGAGCTTGGTTAAAGACTCACACACTTTCACAAACTTTCTGTAAACACCCGTGGTGTAAAAAATACTTTAAATTACTACTTAAGTAGTTTTTGGGGGTATCTGTACTTTACTTTACTATTTATATTTTTGACTACTTTTACTTCACTACGTTAAGAAAATATTGTACTTTTTACATTTTCCTTGACACCCAAAAGTACTCGTTACATTTTGAATGCTTAGCAGGACAGGACAATTGTCAAATTCACACACTTATCAACCGAACATCCCTGGTCATCCCTACTGCCTCTGATCTGGCGGACTCACTAAACACGCATGCTTTGTTTGTAACTTATGTCTTAGTGTTGGAGTGTTCCTGGCTTTCTGTAAATAAAAAAAAAACAAGAAAATGGTGCCATCTGGTTTGCTTAATATAAGGAATTTATACTTTCATTTTCACTTAAGTATATTTTAAACCAAATACTTTTAGACGTTTACTCAAGTAGAATTTTACTGGGTGATTTTTACTTGAGTCATTTCTTTTAATTTATCTTTACTTTCACTCAAGTATGGCAGTTGACCAGGTGGACAGCTAAGGTACTTTTTCCACCACTGGTAAACAGACTAATTTGGCATCCAGGGAGACTGCTACTCTGTCTTCTCCTGTTATTGAGTTCTGCTGGTTCCCTGTTGGTCAGACCTTCTGTAAGTACATACCCTGGAGGACTCTGAGCCCAGAGAGAGAGGTGCTGCTTGTCAACTGCTCTGTTAGCCTAGAATCCAAACTGACATGTGTTTTCCCACTGAAACAATAGAGAAACTGAGCATATCAGTTTGGATTCCAGGCTACTGCTCTTTTTGTGTTGACCTGCTCTCCCTTTGCAAATAGGAAATATAAATGTATATGGAAATATAGCTACAGCCTTGCCTTCAAACAACACTTATTTCCCAAGGAGAATCCTCCAAAACCAAAGCTGAGAAAGCAGATGCTGTCGCTGCTGTTGCTGTAGTCAGACCTCAAGGTAAAAAATACACATTCATTAAAATTAGCATCTGATTAAGGGTTAGGAGAGAAGTTCATGAAAGGGAGAAATCAAATCATGTCCCATTTTAAGAAAACAAATTAGCTACATTCTCTTACTTGTACAGTACTTGGTTGGAGTCATTTTCTTTGACAAACTATTTAAAGTGGTGCCAATGTGTGGATGTTCTTGAAGGTTGTTAAATGTGTGTGTGTTGGTGTCAGCTATCAGCAGTGAGGAGGCTCCGGTAGTGACTGAAGAACGGCCTGACCTGGCTGTGACAGCCCAAGAGGCCCCAGCCCTTACCATTTTTCCTGATGAGGGGCACTGGACCACTCCTGAGAGCAACCAAGACACCGCTGTCTGGGGGCAGGAGACTGAAGGTAATGATAGTAGTAATATTTCCCTGGAGTATGCACGGCATATATACAGTTGTGGCCAAAAGTTTTGAGAATGACACAAATATAAATTTCCACAAAGTTTGCTGCTTCAGTGTCTTTAGATATTTTTGTCAGATGTTACTATGGAAAACTGAAGTGTAATTACAAGCATTTCATAAGTGTCAAAGGCTTTTATTGACAATTACATGAAGTTGATGCAAAGACTCAATATTTGCAGTGTTGACCCTTCATTTTCAAGACCTCTGTCAATTAACTTCTGGGCCACATCTTGACTGATGGCAGACCATTCTTGCATAATCAATGCTTGGAGTTTGTCAGAATTTGTGGGTTTTTGTTTGTCCATCCGCTTCTTGAGGATTGACCACAAGTTCTCAATGGGATTAAGGTCTGGGGATTTTCCTGACCATGGACCCAAAATAGCGACGTTTTGTTCCCCGAGCCACTTAGTTATCACTTTTTCCTTATGGCAAGGTGCTCCATCATGCTGGAAAAGGCATTGTTCGTCACCAAAGTTGCTCTCGGAGGATGTGTTGGTACCATTCTTTATTCATGGCTGTGTTCTTAGACAAAATTGTGAGTGAGCCCACTCCCTTGGCTAAGAAGCAACCCCACACATGAATGGTCTCAGGATGCTTTACTGTTGGCATGACACAGGACTGATGGTATTTAATTGCAATTCATCTGATCACTCTTCATAACATTCTGGAGTATATGCAAATTGCCATCATACAAACTGAGGCAGTAGACTTTGTTGAAATTCATATTTGTGTCATTCTCATAACTTTTGTCCACGTCTATACATATAATCAAATCAAACTTTATTAGTCATATGCAGGGGATACAGAAAAGTTTACACAGTACAATTACATTTTTACTGGCAGGAGTTTTTTTCACTGAGGTTTGCTTTTGCGATGTGTTATTAGGAGGATGCACTGTCAATGATGCGGGGATAACATCAGGTAATGGAGTGAATGTTCGTTGTATACTCCTGGTGTAGGATCACCTTTTGGCCTCTAGATGGCATGGTTTACAGTACAGACAAGTATACTGCCCTAAAAAGGCAAAATGCACAAACTATGAATTTGGTCAAAATATTTGATCTGTTGTAATGGCCAGGTATATTATCTGATTAATATGGTATTTAGCTTCCTGACACAAGAACAAGCCAGTTAATCAGAGTATATCATGGAGTATCAGAAATTGCGGTCTGTCTAGACAGAAAAAGACAAGTCAGATTTTGCAGTAAAAAAAATACTTAGTTACTGCTTTTGCCTTTGTAGGGCAGTATAGATATTTAATCAGATTGTATAATATGAAAAAAATGATCTATTAAAACGATTTAAAAAAATCATATGGCAATATTAGTTTGAGTGTATTGATGATAGTCCGCCATGAAGCCAAGTTGATGTGTGCTCGGTCTAAAAACAATTGTGCTTTCACCCATTAGCTGTTAGGTGTTCAAGGAATTAGGTGTTAGGAATTAGCTGTTAGGTGTTCAAAGGTTAGGGGATGGGATGACCTGAAATTCTGCTTTCACAAAATGTTATGTTTTCAAATTAAACACACTACCTTGCTCTTGTTAAAGCTTTTAGACGTGATTTGTTTTTAGAACCCCAGCTGCTATGTCCCAGCCCGCCTAAGCCCCAAGTGGAAGACGAGTGGTCTGGTCTGAGTAAGTAAAACAACTTTACACTGGCAATAAAAGTCATATAGCAGGGATTATATAACCAATTATGTGCCACGACCTGTTCTATCTTGATCACATAATGAGTAGCTATACGGGTTGCAAGGTGGTCTGTAGATCAGTGATTCTGCACAGTCCAACTGTATTGTTGTCAGGAGACTGCTGTAGGAGTGAAAATCATAATCTCTGTCTGAACCATGTGTTTTAAAGGTTGTGTATTTGTGAAGTGTTATAACTAGAGCTTTCCTCTGGATGTGTTTTCAGATGGTGATGGGTCTGCTGCTGCAGCAGACGGGTACTCTGACTGGAATGCCCCAGCGGAGGGGTGGGAGAACTATGGGGAACTCCCTGCTCCAGTACAGGCTGTCCCCCCTGCCCTCGAGGAGCCCCTGCCAGAGACTGTCAAGGTTAGTCGCCAGTTGTGACATCACTTTTTAGGTGCCCCTCACGAGAGGTTTTTAACATCAAGGGCCTGTTCCTGGTTAAATAAATAACATGCTTTATATTTAAATAGTCTAAATATAATCTAGGGAAGTTGAGGAGAGAAAGAAACCATCTCCAGTGATGTTCCTGGTTAAACAGAACATTTCATCATGGAGAGATGTCAGGGATGTAATTTAAATATTGCATTTAAAAACCTCTAACCTTATGCATATGTGAGGATAGACTGACTGGTAGTGTGCACTACATTGTTGAAATGGGACTAGTTTGACAGGAGTGCAACAGTAGCTTACAAAGAGACCATGCTCTATCCTCTACAAGGTTCTGCACGGAGTAGTAGTAGTAGTGATTTGGGGATTTTCGTTTTAAAAGCCTCTGACGAACAAAACTGCACATTTTACATTTCAGGAGCCTTCTCGTGTATAAAAAATATCTGCTGCTTACTGTACGCACTCCCCTTGTTATTATTTAGACTTTTTAAGCTCAAGTTGGGGAAAGGTTGTCAGGTTAAGTTGATTTGGGTTGAGCAGTCTAGATCTGTCAAATATTTAATTTAGTTTTGTACTTTGAATGTTGTTTCACAGCAGGTATCTGATGAAGAGAGAGAAAAGGCGGAGCCTGCCGCTGATGGGACTGGTAAATTGAAAAAGAAGAAAAAGAAGAAGAAGAAGCAAGCTGAAGATGCTGTAGTTACTGGCCAGGTATCACCGTAGACTAAGCACTAACTGGATTCCGCTAACATTATTACGATGTTACTATAGCAATTAGTCTTATTACACAGGAATAGAGAAACTTAATTTAAACTGTTACCATCACTCATTAGAACTATATTGCTGAGTCCCTCATTGAGTCATTGCTACCTGTGATCTTCCTGATTGGTTCAAATTTGGTCTGTCTGTTATTGACAGGAGTCAGAGGAGCCAAGTAAAAAGGTTGTTACTGAGGCCAAGGTGAAGAAGCAGCCAATCAAGGAGCCTGCTGCTCCTACTGTCCAGGCTGTCAACGCTGCTGCTGTGAAGGTTGGTGACACTGTTCTATTGACCTCAATGTCCGCGTCTCAAATGGCACCCTATTCCCTAATAGTGTACTACTTTTGACTTGGGCTCGTAAGGACAATAAAGGAAATAGGGTGCCATTTAGGACACAATTTCTGTCTGTTTAGTGGATCCCTGTTGGCCCAAGAGCACCCCCAGAGGCAGAGGTTCTTTACAGCCTCTTTAATCCCAAGGTTTCTTCCCGCAGGCAAGAGTGGAGCAACCAGTGGTGGTTCAGAACACAGCCCCCATCGCACAAGTGCCACCCCAACCCGCAGAGACAAAGCCTACTGCCAAGCAGAACAGTCTACCTGCTCCAACACATAGTAAGTGTATCAGAACTAAGTGTGAATCACACTGGAGTCTGGTCTAGTGGTAGTGCTGCAGACCCTGGACTACGTATCTCTGCCAGCAGCTGGGGTCCGATCCCTGCATACATCTTACTTCACTTTATACTTTCCTCTATTCTGTATCTCCACTCATTTCTTGCTATACTATGATCACAATAGAAACACATCATTAATATTAAAGAAGGAATAGCTTTACCTTGCCCTCAAACCATTCAGATCTAGACAAATTAGTGGGCTGCTTGGTGTTGTTCCTGGGCAGGGCTGCCATGTTGTGTGAATGATTGGGCCACCAAGCTGCCTGCTCACCTTCTTCCTAACCAGATGTCGTCCCCTAGTTGTGGCAACATGTAGCTATTCATTTCTGGAGACGTAGAAAGCAGCTAGGCCAGGCTATTACTACCAGATGTCCCCTCCCTCTATTCAGTCTGATTGGCTATCCCAGCTCTGAACTAGTGCATCAGCCCTTTTCTTTAATGTATCATTGCAAAATTTCTGTAAATTTCCCAAAATTCTCAGATTTTCCTGAAATCCTATTTAGAAGATTCCTGGAATTAATTTTGGAATAAGAAGGAAGTCCGGGAATCCTCAGAGGGAAAGTTACTGAAATGTTGCAACCCTAAAAACACAAGGCTGTATACAGGCAGGGCTGCAGTTCTCTCTCAGCCTCCACTCAAACTTCACTACACTGTGCATTGTTTCTCAATCCACTCCCCCACGGGGTTGCACCTTTTTGTTACACTCCAGTTAATATCCAAGCTAGAGGTCGACCGATTAATCGGAATGGACGATTAATTAGGGCCGATTTCGGTATTTTTGGACACCAATTATGGCCGATTGCACTCCACGAGGAGACTGCGTGGCAGGCTGACCACCTGTTACGCGAGTGCAGCAAGGAGCCAAGGTAAGTTGCTAGCTAGCATTAAACTTATCTTATAAAAAACAATCAATCTTAACATAATCACTAGTTAACTACACATGGTTGATATTACTAGTTTATCTAGCTTGTCCTGTGTTGCATATAATCTATGCGGTGCCTGTTAATTTATCATCGAACACCGCCTACTTCGCCAAACGTGGGGTGATTTAACAAGCGCATTCGTGAAATTAAAAGCACTGTCGTTGCACCAATGAACCTAACCATAAACATCAATGCCTTTTTTTTAATCAGTACACAAGTATATATTTTTTAAACTGCATATTTAGTTAATATTGCCTGCTAACATGAATTTCTTTTAACGAGGGAAATTGTCACTTCTCTTGCGTTCTGTGCCAGCAGAGTCGGAGTACATGCAGCAGTTTGGTCCGCCTGGCTCGTTGCGAACTGTGTGAAAACCATTTCTTCCTAACAAAGACCGTAATTAATTTGCCAGAATTGTACATAATTATGACATAACATTGAATGTTGTGCAATGTAACAGCAATTTTAGATTTAGGGATGCCACCCGTTCGATAAAATACGGAACGGTTCCGTATTTCACTGAAAGAATAAACATTTTGTTTTTGAAATGATAGTTTCCGGATTTGGCTTAATGACCTAAAGCTTGTATTTCTGTGCTATTATAATTATATCTGATTTGATAGAGCAGTCTGACTGAGCGGTGGTAGGCAGCAGCAGACTCGTAAACATTCATTCAAACAGCACTTTCCTGCATTTGCCAACAGCTCTTCGCTGTGCTTCAAGCATTGAGCTGTTTATGACTTCAAGCCTATGAACTCCTGTGATTAGGCTGGCAATACTATAGTGCCTATAAGAACATCCAATAGTCAAAGGTATATGAAATACAAATGGTATAGAGAGAAGTCCAATAATTCCTATAACTATAACCTAAAACGTCTTACTTGGGAATATTGAAGACTCATGTTAAAAGGAACCAACAGCTTTCCTATGTTCTCATGTTCTGAGCGAGGAACTTAAACGTTAGCTTTTTTCCATGGCACATATTGCACTTTTATTTTCTTCTCCACTTTTTTGCATTATTTAAACCACATTGAACATGTTTAATTATTTATTTGAGACTAAATAGATTTTATTGATGTATTAAATTAAGTTAAAATAAGTGTTCATTCAGTATTGTTGTAATTGTCATTATTACAAATATATACAGTGCCTTGCGAAAGTATTCGGCCCCCTTGAACTTTGTGACCTTTTGCCACATTTCAGGCTTCAAACATAAAGATATAAAACTGTATTTTTTTGTGAAGAATCAACAAGTGGGACACAATCATGAAGTGGAACGACATTTTGGATATTTCAAACTTTTTTAACAAATCAAAAACTGAAAAATTGGGCGTGTAAAATTATTCAGCCCCCTTAAGTTAATACTTTGTAGCGCCACCTTTTGCTGCGATTACAGCTGTAAGTCGCTTGGGGTATGTCTCTATCAGTTTTGCACATCGAGAGACTGAAAGTTTTTCTCATTCCTCCTTGCAAAACAGCTTGAGCTCAGTGAGGTTGGATGGAGAGCATTTGTGAACAGCAGTTTTCAGTTCTTTCCACAGATTCTCGATTGGATTCAGGTCTGGACTTTGACTTGGCCATTCTAACACCTGGATATGTTTATTTTTGAACCATTCCATTGTAGATTTTGCTTTATGTTTTGGATCATTGTCTTGTTGGAAGACAAATCTCCGTCCCAGTCTCAGGTCTTTTGCAGACTACATCAGGTTTTCTTCCAGAATGGTCCTGTATTTGGCTCCATCCATCTTCCCATCAATTTTAACCATCTTCCCTGTCCCTGCTGAAGAAAAGCAGGCCCAAGCCATGATGCTGCCACCACCATGTTTGACAGTGGGGATGGTGTGTTCAGCTGTGTTGCTTTTACGCCAAACATAATGTTTTGCATTGTTGCCAAAAAGTTCAATTTTGGTTTCATCTGACCAGAGCACCTTCTTCCACATGTTTGGTGTGTCTCCCAGGTGGCTTGTGGCAAACTTTAAACAACACTTTTTATGGATATCTTTAAGAAATGGCTTTCTTCCATAAAGGCCAGATTTGTGCAATATACGACTGATTGTTGTCCTATGGACAGAGTCTCCCACCTCAGCTGTAGATCTCTGCAGTTCATCCAGAGTGATCATGGGCCTCTTGGCTGCATCTCTGATCAGTCTTCTCCTTGTATGAGCTGAAAGTTTAGAGGGACGGCCAGGTCTTGGTAGATTTGCAGTGGTCTGATACTCCTTCCATTTCAATATTATTGCTTGCACAGTGCTCCTTGGGATGTTTAAAGCTTGGGAAATCTTTTTGTATCCAAATCCGGCTTTAAACTTCTTCACAACAGTATCTCGGACCTGCCTGGTGTGTTCCTTGTTCTTCATGATGCTCTCTGCGCTTTTAACAGACCTCTGAGACTATCACAGTGCAGGTGCATTTATACGGAGACTTGATTACACACAGGTGGATTGTATTTATCATCATTAGTCATTTAGGTCAACATTGGATCATTCAGAGATCCTCACTGAGCTTCTGGAGAGAGTTTGCTGCACTGAAAGTAAAGGGGCTGAATAATTTTGCACGCCCAATTTTTCAGTTTTTGATTTGTTAAAAAAGTTTGAAATATCCAATAAATGTCGTTCCACTTCATGATTGTGTCCCACTTGTTGTTGATTCTTCACAAAAAAATAGTTTATATCTTTATGTTTGAAGCCTGAAATGTGGCAAAAGGTCGCAAAGTTCAAGGGGGCCGAATACTTTCGCAAGGCACTGTATAATAAATAAATAAAATTGGCCGATTTAATCGCTATCGGCAGTATTTGGTATCGGCGTTAAAAAATCATAATCGGTCGACCTCTAATCCAAGCCCTTGATTGGATGATTTAGGTGGTAGTACTGGGCTGGAACAAAAATGTTCACTCTGGTGATCCTTTTGGAATGGATTCTACACACTTCCTTGTTCTAAAGTCTTATTTGTTTCTTTTATTTTATACAACCTGTGTCTTGTCTTAGGAGTCCTGTATTGTAAGACTTATCTCCCTGTGTTTTTCCCCATAGAAGAGAGCCAGCCTTCCAAACCAGTGATGAAGAAGAAACGGGCAAGAAGAGAAACATGAATTGTAGTCATGAACATGAAGTGTTATGCAAAATACTTTGGATAAAACAGCTGTTCATCCTGTTTGTGCAACATTTAAATACTTGCCCTTTTAAAAAAAAAAATGAAATATCAAACTTCTAAGTTCTGACCGGCCAGCTTCATGTCCAAAATGCAGCCTGGTCAAGCAGACTGGATCTAGATTAACTGCAAAGCTAAATTCTGCGATTCTGATCAATATCGTAGTGTGGACACACACATATGAAAACTGTTTTCCAATTCCAATGAATCTTTCGAACGATCATGTTTGATGATTAGACATCTAGAAAATGACTAATAAATCCTGATTTAATAGGGATTGGGATGTTGTGGCTTTGAGATTAATATTATAGAGGAAGGTTCAGCTGAGTCACGTTAACATTACTGGCCTTTATTCTGCAGTCTTTGTTTGCTGTTTATATCGTTAACCATATTGGTGCAGTGACTCATGCTCAAAAGGTCAAGTCCAACACTATAGGGTCGTGTTCAATAGGACACATGGCAGCAAACCGTTTTGAAAGGGAAAAACTAAATAAGCGATTGCTATCTGACAAGTTCAGGTAGTCCTCCCCGTTTCAGTCCATGTTGTACTGTTTGGTGCCTAATGAACACGACCCAAGGGAATCATGTTTAGCATTTGGATGCAGGTGGTGTTAGTGGTATCTGCTGTACATGGAAAAGAGACATACTTTCAGTTACTTGCTGTTATTTTGACCATCAGTGTTGTGCTCAGATGTGTAGTTGCTTCTACCATTGATGGCTGTGTTGTCCTGTCCACCCGTGGTTGATGATTCAAAAGTCCTTTACCTTTTGTAACCTCTTTGTAATAAAAACGCTTCAAGCCATATGTAAAAAATAATACAAAATAAAGGCCCTTTTCTATATTTGATTTGTCCATTTTGTATTTCTGTTTTTCCTATTAATCAGTTAACTATTTTTCAGTTTTTTTTTTTTAGCAACTGACTGGTGTGTAGTGAAAAGTAATGTTTAGTTCTGCTGTAGACGAGATGGTTTCAAACTGCTTTAATCAATGATGTACTTGTAATGATGCAGTAATCAGGAATACAATTTGATGCCTTAATTGGTTGGGTAATGTAGGCATGTGCTCTACCAACAGTTTTGATGTATTGTCTTATGTTGGACCATGTTTATTCTGCACACACACTGAACCTTTCTCCACTTGTCTGTCTTCCTCTGGAAATGTGAATTGCTTCCATTTCTCCTGATTGGGGACAGTAATGTCTGAATTATTTAAATTGTGTTTGATACTTGTCCTTTACCTCTGTCTTTATTGTCAGAATGTTCCAAATGCAATAGATTCAAATATGCCCTTTCTGTTAATTTCTACCATAAAGATCCTAAAGAAAGGCATTATTGTGACGTGTAAATATTATCAATCAACATAGCAGGCAGCTACAGCATAACTATTTAAATTTCCCGGTTTTGGTGAGGGATGATGGGAACATTATTCTCGAAACAACTAGTTACATCACCGGCTCTTGATCCTATCCAGCTCAGGTCACATGCTCCAATGTTTGCTACTTGCCTGAGTTGATCGCTAGAGCCGGCGTGAGAGTGTTATCGCTAATTGCAGACGACACCGCGCTTGCCGGAGAAGAAATTCACTTCGATCTATTTGGATTGTTTATCATTAACAGTTAGATATAGATATCTGTGAAGTGCCTCATCCTTGGATTGTAAAATATGATTTCCCCGTGGGACCGATGGCATTCCACCAGATGCTGCCTGTGCTGTCATGTCCGCACGGGCACTGTTATCCTGGGGGTTTGGTATATGGTGAGCATTCACAGTCGCTATTATTCACAACACTATTTAGATTGGCTCAACAACCAACAAAAACAGTTATTATTTGTAGGACATTTTTCCATGTTCAATGTTCATTTTTATCCAGCAGAAAGTGGTCTCATTGTGCTTGGCTGCAAGTGATAACATTTATTTAATGGATTGTTTTAATTATGGACGAATAAGTTATTCCGCTAAGGATTCCAAGAAGGGGTTAACGTAACCAAACACCAGTGGGGGAAAAACGTTAATGAATTGTTCAGTACACTCAGCCCTTCAGGACAGGTTACAGGTCTTGTGTCAGGTCTTGTCAGGACGCCTTTAGGCTATGGCAATAATGAATTTTCCATTGTGCACTTATATAGAGTTAATTCAAAAGTTAATGCACCATTGCTATCCTTGTGGACTCGTTCCATCATGTTGACATTAAATTGAATGTCAGCCTACACTGCTGAGTTAGAGGTGGTTCACTCAAATTATAAAATGACTGTTTCCTTACCTGGAACACAGCCAAATAGTTCCTAAGTAATGAATCCTATGATGAAGTAATTTGGGTGAGCAAGTTATCCCTTTATAATAAAGGCTGAGCTATTATGTATCTGTATCCTCCTGTCAGTCAGACTGGTCCTGATGTCTTTGTGTTTAGCTGATCAATGCCATCAAATGCTTGTGGAGCCTTTCCTTCATGTTGAAGTTGAAATGTCTAAATGTATCCTATTCCTATCGTGTTTGTCAGTCTAAATGTCCTTATGTCTTAATGTCCTTTAGCTGATCAATGCGGTGGTGTTACTCATCCTCGTCACGGCCCTGGGTGATCCTGACCAGTACCATCTGACCAGCGCTGAGCTGGCTAACGACTTAGATGACATGGATGACGCCAGTAAGTAGCCTATGGCTTTATGCTGGGATAGATGTGTGTGACGTTGCATAGGCCTGCCCACGCCTCCTTAGTAGCCTGACGGGCCAGTGTGTTTGTGCTCTAGCCAACTCCTCTATCTGTTGTGTATGTGATGACAACGATGGAAACTACTATGGCGTTACGCATCATTGCCAAAACTACTGGCTTTATAAATCACTTGATATCATTGAAAGCAGTCAATAGTCAGTATTTCTCTCACTTCACAATAAAGCCGATCAAATCTCTCAGTCCGTGGGCACGCATGTCTAATGTTCAGTTGTGTTGGGTATTTTCACAAACTTGCTAAATCAGCTAGGTCTTGCCCAGGTTGGAAGTGAACTGTAGCAGCATATGCTGGCCAAATTGACATGTCTGCCTTTGGTTGTCTGTACAGTAGTGTCTGATTGAAACTGACTGAGTTGACCCAGTTCCGGTCAGATTAAGCGGTCCTGTGATCTCTTTTGCCATTGGTCCAACTGGCCCTGCATTAGGCAGGCCATAGAAATATAATTACTAGAACGGCCATCCCTGTTCAAATCAATGTGCCATGATAGGTGGAACTGCAAATTTCTATGAGGTAGGCAGTGATTCAGTTCAGGCTAGTTACAGAACTAAAGCAGACTGGCTTTTGTTCTGTTCTGTTGGAGCAGACTACTGTGTTCTCTGGGCTGTGCACAGATGGACAGGATTACTGTGACGCTGACAGTCAGTGACATAGTATTTTTGTTTTCTGTGAAATCCACTCAATGTCATGGTATCAAGATCAGGTTACATCTACTCAGAGCAAGTTGGGTCATTTTCACATAATCAGTGTCAAACTAGGAATGAGCTGAGTTTATTATAAGCTTATAAATTACTGTGAGATTAATTCAATCACCACCCAAGGGTAAACACAAAGTGATTTTCCCATCATTTGCTACAGTTGTTAATTTATTTGAATGCAGACCTTGTATACAGTATGATTCCCTTCTATTCCAGACATGTGTATTGCTTCAGCGATCTCGTTGCTGATGATACTAATTTCTGGGATGGCGACCTACGGTGCGTATAAGGTAAGCAAATGTCACATCAATAGCGTTCTGCTGTTGCTCGTACTGGTATACTACGTCTGCTCTCGTAAGAATGAATAGAGATGAAGACACTAGGAGAATCGTCCAAATATAGTTTAAACGTTATTGTCCAAATGTAGTTTAAAACCAAACTTTCAAATCAAGATTTACAGACATGGTCTTGAATGGCTGGGTCCCACTGGAGTAAGTTTACCAAACCTCCCACCAGAAACACATTGATTTACGTTTAATGCATCGTTCAGAAGGTTTTGTTTGAATCATATTTTTTTCAGATAGATATAGTAGTCTTTCCTGCAGCTGCAGCTCTTCAGATGCTATTCCCTCGTGGCTAACATAAAACTGTTTTTCCTGTTTCAGCAACATGCTGCTTGGATCATCCCATTCTTCTGCTACCAAGTCTTTGACTGTGCACTGAACACCCTGGTGGCTGTTAGTATTGTGGTCTACCCCAACACCATACAAGATTACCTCCAACAGCTGGTAAGAAGGACTCCAAAGTCAAACTCTTATTCTAATAAAGTCCCTGAAATGACACTCTATTGCCTGTATAATGCACTAGATAGTGCACCATATAAGGAATTGGGTGCCATTTTGGATGTAGCCACCACACTCTTTACCCCCAATCTCACTGCAGCTGATTTTGTCTATCTATCTGGTGTCACCCTCACAGCCTGAGAACTTCCCCTACAAAGAGGACATCATGGCCATGAGCAATGTGTGCTTGGTCTTCATCGTGCTCCTCTTCATCGGATGCATTCTCACCTTCAAGGTAACTGCTACTGAACTGACACACGCACATTTCCCTACCACAGATTCCTAACACATTGTATAAGTTTTGTTACTTACTGTATCAGTGACAAAACAGTGCTTATGCTGTGTGAGAGGAAAATGGTGTTCATCTGGGGAAGTTGTTCAGGTTATTTTTATGGCAGAAACCTTTGCCGGACGGACAGAGGATTCTGCAGAGGTTCAAACGTCTGGCAGGAGCCGTTTCACAAGGCTGTTTTCATAACACCATAATGGGAGCCATTGAGGTAGTGCCCTCGTCAGTGTTGCTCTTGGCCCATCCAAGTTAGAAAGCTTTCACATTAGCTCTGACAAACTGTCAGATGATGCCAATTGCCAACGTCCCACCACACTATACAACTCTGTTTTATGGCATTGCAAAAGCCCCTCTAAATGGCCTGCTAGCTCTATTAGGCTGCTGCTACAGAGCTCCTGTGTCGTACAAAGACCATCCAGATGGAGGGAAACAGATTGAGAGAAAGAGGATGTGTTTTATTTTTTATAGACTTCAGTAAGGCTCTGTGTCACCATGTAAAACTGTGGAGATACCTTACTGAGAGCATCTTAATGCAAACATGCTATAATAATGAGGATGACCACACGTTTCTATTACTTCTGGTCCAATCCAAAAGTAAGGGTCGATACGTAGCTCAGCTGTCAGTGAGTGATAATTGTTCTGTATAGATGTTGCTACCTCTACCAGCATATCATCCACAGAGGATTGACGATTGTATGTGAGTTTAGCATGTTGAGGAATGTCTTTTGGAATTTCTTACAGAATGTCTATAGACAGTATATACCATATGGAGGTCTACAGTTTTTACTGCACATTGTTGAAGAGACTGTAAAATTGACAATTCAGGTGTCAATTCATTTAAGTGGTGTGTGCAGTGGGATATATATAGAGCATTCGGAAAGTATTCCGACCCCTTCACTAAATCCACATTTTATTCTAAAATTGATTTAATAAAACAGTTTCTTAAGCAATCTACACACAATACCCCATAATTGCAAAGCGAAAACAGGTTTTTAGAAATGTTTGCACATTTTATTAAAAATAAAAAACAGATACCTTATTTACATAAGTATTCAGACCCTTTGCTATGAGACTCTAAATTGAGCTGAGGTGCATCCTGTTCCCATTGATCATCCTTGAGATGTTTATACTATTTGATTGGAGTCCACCTGTGGTCAATTCAATTGAATGGCCATGATTTGGAAAGGCACACCTGTCTATAAAAGGTCCCACAGTTGACAGTGCTTGTCAGAGCAAAAACCAAGCCATGAGGTTCAAGTAATTGTCCATAGAGCTCCGAGACAGGATTGTGTCGAGGCACAGGTCTGGGGAAGGGTTCCAAACATTTCTGTAGTATTGAAGGTTCCCAAGAACACAGTGGCCACCACCATTCTCAATTGGAAGAAGTTTGGAACCACCAAGACTCTTCCTAGAGCTGGCCGCCCGGCCAAACTGAGCAATCGGGGGAGAAGGGCCTTGGTCAGGGAGGTGACCAAGAACCCAATGGTCACTTTGACAGCGCTCCAGAGTTTCTCTGTGGAGATGGGAGAACCTTCCAGAAGGAGAACCATCTCTGCAGCACTCCACCAATTAGGCCTTTATGGTAGAGTGGCTAGACGGAAACCACTCCTCAGTAAAAGGCACATAACAGCCCACTTGGAGTTTGCCAAAAGGCACCTAATGAACTCTAACCATGAGAAACAAGATTCTCAGGTCTGATCAAACCAAGATTGAATTCTATGGCCTGAATGCCAAGCGTCACGTCTGGAGGAAACCTGGCATGGTGGTGGCAGCATCATGCTGTGGGGATGTTTTTCAGTGGCGGGGACTGGGAGACTAGTCAGGATTGAGGAAAAGATGAATGGAGCCAAGTACAGAGATCCTTGATGAAAACCTGCTCCAGAGCGCTCAGGGGCGAAGGTTCACCTTCCAACAGGACAATGACCCTAAGCACACAGTCAAGACAATGCGGGAATGGCTTTGGGAAAGTCTCTGAATGTCATTGAGTGGCCCAGCCAGAACCCGGACTTGAACCCGACCTGAAAATAGCTAAGCAGCGACGCTGCCTATCCAACTTGAGAGAGCTTGAGAGAATCTGCAGAGAAGAATGGGAGAAACTCCCCAAATGTAGGTGTGCCAAGCTTGTAGCGCCATACCCAAGAAGACTCAAGGCTTTAATCGCTGCTAAAGGTGCTTCAACAAAGTACTCAGTAATGGGTCTGAAAACATTTGTAAATGTTATATATAGAAATGTGCAAATTCTAAAAACCTGTTTTGGCTCTGTCATTATGGGGTATTGTGTGTAGATTGATGGGGAGGGGGCAATTTAATCCATTTTGGAATAAGGCTGTAACGTAACAAAATGTGGAACAAGTCAAGGGGTTTGAATACTTTCCGAATGCACTCTGTACATACAGCTGAGCTCAGTCCTAGACTGTTTTATAGTTGCCTACTGCTTTACCAGATGATGATGTTTGCCTGGACAGGACAGAACCACAGAAAGCTACCTGAGCTTGTTTTTGTGCCACCCTCCTGAATGAGCTGTACTATACTATACCTTTCTGCAATGGACTGGACAGTGAGTCTTGTAATTTTGTGAATGAATGACACCCCTCTGCATTGGGCTGGAGATTGAATCTGAATGCTTTCTGAATGAATTATACAGTCTCCCTTTGGATTAAGATGAATATTTAGCCTTTGACAGATACTGTACCTTATCTTTATCAGCAGCTGACATTTCTTTTATTTGATGTCTTTGATAATGGTTTTCCCTTTGCAGGCGTACCTGATAGCGTGTGTGTGGAACTGCTACCGGTATGTGCGTGCAAGAAGCACCACAGAAGTCCTGATATACGTCACTACTAATGACACCACGGTAAGTCACAGGACACAAGCATCTATTTCAATTGCTGTACAGTACATAAATTACAATTCCTACATTATGACATGGTGGGTTTGTTTTTTTATTTTCTACCAGTCTGCTGTAGTTACTACAGGGTAATACAATGTAGTATATTTCCTCTGTTCAGTTAGTTGGGTTTGAAAGAAACTGATATATACTCAAGACAAACCACCTCTGTGAATGCTAACCACCTTTTTGACAGTTATATTTTTCCGCATTGCATTTACTCCTACAATAATATGTTGTAATTTCCAACTCAAACAGCAGCTGAAAAAATATACTGTTTCTGTTATTCACTCTAACCCTTTGCTTGCAGAGTTGAAAACAATCTAGATGTTTACCAGTGCTGTATTATCATATATCTAATCTACTCTATAATTACCCTCCCTTCCTCATAAACTCCCTCTGCTTTGTGCTTTTCATTCTGGAGAAATCTTTAGATAAATGTTTTTTTATGATAGATTTCTCGGTGTGATGCTATTGTGTGTTTACAAAGAAAACATAGAAACCTCACATCCAATGGAAAAAAGATGAACTTATTCCAGGTCACGGATCAGGTTCCTATTATGCGTAGGTTAGGTTCCCTTCAAGACGGTGAGGGAGAGCGCATTTCAACAGTTAAGCCATCATGTCAGTATAGGAAGGAAGTATAAAGTTGTAGTAAGTTGGGCTGTAGTAAGGGGCTTTGCGTGGATGAGGCTCCAGTCCACACTGGAAAACTCATTAATATGGCTACAGTACATTGGCCACCTACTCATTGAAAAGATCTCGGTCTGTCTCTCTCTTTCTCCTACTGGTATCATGTAGCCCAAGCTTGGCCACCTGGCTGCTTATCCTCTGCTTCCGCTGCAGATATTACAACACGTTATCCACTGTTGAACCAGGGGAGGGGAGAAATACAGCCTGAAAACATGGCAAGGATCTAGTTTAGTGATCAGACCGTTGCAGCACTGCTCATCCAGCTAGCCTGGGGGAAGAGGATTACTGTGTGATGTCACAATGCAGGTGTAGGAGAGGAGAGGGAGGAGTTGTCAGAACAGTGTTTGTACCTCAACGATGAGAGTCAGAACAATACCATTATCAGGACTTTTTGTTCTACCCGTAGAATGTGTCACTATATAATGTTGTAATTGACAAGAGTTTGATATCTAAAAGGGATGGAGTAGGCTTATGTAAATTCGATTTTTATTTGTCCCCAGAATATAAACCTTAAATTCCAAGCCACTACGAATGGTTCATGATGCTCATGGTTTGTTTTGAACATGGAGAGCACGGGCCGGCTATAGATGGCCCGCAAGTTTTTAATGTTTCAGTTTAAAATGGACATGTGTAATACAATCTCTCTTTGGGCTTAGTTGTGGTCAATTTACAGCGTACAAACTATTTTTATGTACCGGCCCCCAGACCATCCCCTCCGACCAAAAATCAAAATCTAGTTTTTGTACCATGTTGTGTTGCTACTGTGTTGTTGTGTTGCTACCATGCTGTGTTGTCATGTTGCTGCCATGTTGTGTTGTTGTCTTAGGTATCTATTTATGTAGTAGTGTCTCTTGTCATGATGTGTGTTTTGTCCTACATTATTATTATTTTTATCCCAGCCCCCGTCCCCGCAGGAGGCCTTTTGCCTCTTGGTAGGCCGTCATTGTAAATAAGTATTTGTTCTTAATTGACTTGCCTATTTAAAGAAAAAATAATTGCCTACCCCTGATGTAGAGGAATGACGTGATGTTTTGGTGTAAAACACCTTAGCTATGAAGGGACTGGACGAGACTGCTCTTTTTAACCATTCAAATCATTAGTCAAATGTGCTAGAAAAACAACATACTGCCTGCCATGCTTTCCGTAGGTCTAGGCTTTTCAATTAAGGCTTCCAGTGGGCAAGTGGTCAGACAATATTCTGGTAGACCACCAGTCTATGGGAGTGTTCTGATTCCCTACTTCTCTCCTGAAGTGTGCACTCCCTTACTCCCCTCCTGAACTTAAATGCTGTTGATTGAGGGATTTAGAGGAAGTTTCCTACACCAGTCCATTCCTTTTAAATCTATCGTGGGGATTGACCGACTGCACACTTCATGTGTAAAGGTAGACTGCAGCCATCTGTGTATTATTGACAGGTTATTATAATCAGGGATACTGCATTGCCTTCCGACAGGTGGCGTCACTCCTACACGACGCTAAGCCCTCGAACAGAGCAGATGGAGTCGCGCTATCTGACGTAAGACAATATTGGGGATAGCCTACTGTAGATGTGATGTCTTCCACATTTCTGAAAGTCGGTATGTCTGGACTGAGCGGAGCCACCGAGGGGGCGGTTTTCCAGACACACGTTGCTTTTTAGTCCAGGACTCGACCTAATCTGTGTCCGGGAAACCACCCCGTGAATGAAGTATAGCTTCAGGACATCAAGCACAATGTGTAGTGTTAAATCACTGGTCTGAGATCAGAAAGGTCCACCATGACATGGACTCCAGTCTGGACTGTAATGCCATTATGCCCCTAACCAGTGCCTTACTGTTGTGTGTGAGGATGACAATGGCATTCTCTAACCATATTTTACAGTATCCTCTGACGGTGTTGTCCATCGAAAATGCATTGAATCATAGATGTTGCTTACAGTATGTCTCTGTGTCAGTAGGGAAACCAGGATGGGTTACATACATCTGAGACACACACACACGGCCAGCCATTTCCCATGATAGTATTTGGTTGGTTCCCCAGAGAGAGAGTGTAGTAGTCTGACGAGAGGACGTCTGAGACGGAGTTCTACTTTACCTCGTCAAAGACATAGAGGAACTGGCTGACTGAACCTGACTCATGTCAGTCAAATAGGATGTGAATGTGGTCTACAGTGGACTTGACTTGCTGTCTGAGAACCACAGTCACAGCCTGGAATCCAAACTGAGTATCACTCTGTTTCACTTCACTGATTTCAGTCTGGACCCGCTCCAGTAGTTTTGGACCACATTCATTCATGACCCTCTCTATAGTTTTGGACCACATTCATTCATGACCCTCTCTATAGATTTGGACCACATTCATTCATGACCCTCTCTATAGTTTTGGACCACATTCATTCATGACCCTCTCTATAGATTTGGACCACATTCATTCATGACCCTCTCTATAGTTTTGGACCACATTCATTCATGACCCTCTCTATAGATTTGGACCACATTCATTCATGACCCTCTCTATAGATTTGGACCACATTCATTCATGACCCTCTCTATAGATTTGGACCACATTCATTCATGACCCTCTCTATAGATTTGGACCACATTCATTCATGACCCTCTCTATAGATTTGGACCACATTCATTCATGACCCTCTCTATAGTTTTGGACCACATTCATTCATGACCCTCTCTATAGTTTTGGACCACATTCATTCATGACCCTCTCTATAGTTTTGGACCACATTCATTCATGACCCTCTCTATAGATTTGGACCACATTCATTCATGACCCTCTCTATAGATTTGGACCACATTCATTCATGACCCTCTCTATAGATTTGGACCACATTCATTCATGACCCTCTCTATAGATTTGGACCACATTCATTCATGACCCTCTCTATAGATTTGGACCACATTCATTCATGACCCTCTCTATAGATTTGGACCACATTCATTCATGACCCTCTCTATAGATTTGGACCACATTCATTCATGACCCTCTCTATAGATTTGGACCACATTCATTCATGACCCTCTCTATAGTTTTGGACCACATTCATTCATGACCCTCTCTATAGATTTGGACCACATTCATTCATGACCCTCTCTATAGATTTGGACCACATTCATTCATGACCCTCTCTATAGTTTTGGACCACATTCATTCATGACCCTCTCTATAGTTTTGGACCACATTCATTCATGACCCTCTCTATAGTTTTGGACCACATTCATTCATGACCCTCTCTATAGATTTGGACCACATTCATTCATGACCCTCTCTATAGATTTGGACCACATTCATTCATGACCCTCTCTATAGATTTGGACCACATTCATTCATGACCCTCTCTATAGATTTGGACCACATTCATTCATGACCCTCTCTATAGATTTGGACCACATTCATTCATGACCCCCTCTATAGATTTGGCCCACATTCATTCATGACCCTCTCTATAGATTTGGACCACATTCATTCATGACCCCCTCTATAGATTTGGCCTCTCAATAAACTTGTACCATATTCATTCACGGTCTCCCTTTCTCTCTCTTCGTCTTCTCTCATTTCTCTCGGTTCTCCCATCCAGACTATTATATAATCATTACAGATCTGTTTTGAAATCCTCTGTCATCCTCTCTATATATGACCATCGTGTCACTTCTGGGAGCTCACACTATTTTCACTTTATCCTCAAGAGTATATTTGACCAATTGCTGTTTGACCCACTACCAATATTACTGCTTGTAGTCTTTGCCAGTGACTAAATATATTCTAACCATGTCAAACAGTTTTGAACACTTTGTGTTCTGTTGTCAGTCACACGTTAGAAGAGACTGATCTTGATCACCCTTTATTCTGTATTCCCAGGTACTGTTACCCCCATATGATGACACCATGTCTATTCCATCCAAGAACGCTCCTCCCCCCTATGGGGCACCCTACATAGCATGAAGAACCTGGGCCGCTGTTCTGCTGACCAACTGGACCCCTTGTTACTACAGCAACCTGACATTCCAACCAGACCTGGGTCAACAAATAATATTTGTTTTCTTTCCAATACACTATGCATTTTATAGTTGGCATTTGATAACTGTCACACTGGGTGTGTGGTGTTAGCAGTAGTTTAATAAAGTTTACAAATATATATACTTTGACCCAGGCCCCAATACCACTGATTATTTCCAAAACATTTAACCTGCACACATTGACTTACTTACCTGTTACTGTGATACTGTTTAACATTATACTGTTTATTTGGAGTTATTTATTTTCACTGATCTACAGTTGAAACATCGAGCAGGAAAGAGTTCAAATATGAGCGCTAGTAGTGTGTGTAATAGAAGATATATATTTTCTTGCTTGTACTAAACTGTACTTCTACTTGTTCTCTACTGTCAGTCCTAGTCCAAAGGCCACCCACCAGAAAGGGTTTCCATGGTCTATGAAGCGAGTACTTGTGAGAGACCTACACAAATCAAATCAGGCACTGATTATATATAAAAAATATATATATTGCCCATGATTTAGGCTGGTCCCAGATCTGTATGTGCATTGTCATGTATGGCATGACGATTACAGTCAGAGAAGTTGGCTAAAGCACACACAGATCTGGAAACAGGCAAGTGGGGATTGTATCCTCGACTCAAAATATTTATTTGTTCTGCCCATGATCACTGTTCGTTGTTGGATTTCCTTTACAAACAACTTCCTTTCTGATTAGGGTGCACTGAGAGATGTATGAAGTGTTGCTATGCGCGGAAGGATCCCAAAGATTTAAAGCACCTGCCTGTAATCTAACAGATGATCGAAGAGCAGAAGTCATATCACCAAGTTACTCGTACGTTATTGTTTAGTGTGTGTAGAAAACTGTCATTATCCTGAATTATTACAACAGGACAGTGTTGAGTTGACCTTTATTTTAAAGGTGGAGTTTTAGGACTTGTACATTTGATCTTATATCTGTGTTGATTCCAATAAAGTAAAAAGTGGTGGTCCTGTTTTTTGAATTAAGCCAATGTAAGCGGACTGGACTGGTCTGCTCTGCTGGATGCAGTTATTGGCAAGCTGTTCCCCAGACGGGGGATGTCCTCTGAGGACTCCGTCACATTTAACCGTCTGCTGCTGCAGCATAAAAATACTATATTTATTTGTCCATTAAAAACACATTTAATTGACGGACAGATCTTGTGTTTTTATTTTGGGTTCTTAAGTGTCGTGCTGTGTGTTGTATTTACTGTGCATTTCATTTTAATATGTTGTACACTTTATCAGTTCTAGGGCAGGGGCTACGGTTCTGTTTTTTAAAAGTGGTTTGAGACAAATCCACCATAGTATTATTGTGTTACATTACATCACTGCTTGTTAGGCCTATGAGATGACAACCACAGGGAAAAGTCTAGGAATAAAAGGCCTAGTTCTTTCTTCGATTGGCACTAATTCTGTGATCCTTTCCTCATAAACCTGAATAACGGAAATACTCTAGGAAACTTGGAAACTATTTGGCTATTGACTTTAAGAGCTGTTAGGGCCATAATGTTGTCGTTGTAAGACAGGTAGTCTATTTTCAGGATGATTGACGTTAAGAGCACTGAAAGCGCTGCTTCAGACCCCTTTTCCATAAACTGCTGCCTTTCTGTTTCCTTCTGTTCAATGTGGAGTTCATCCAGATGTCTTCCAGGTACAGTAACCTCCTTACACTGTAGCTTGGACCCCCAATGGACCAGGACAGTAGTTGGCAAAACCAATACGCTTGTCATTTACTTCGAAAAATGTACAGTTGAGTTGTAGACAGACTTATCGCCTTTTCACATTGCTGTTTGTCAGATGTAAGAACAATAGATGGGATATCTGTTTGATTATTGGTCACTATTTCTGATCAAAGATCATGTGGTTACCAAAATGCTTGGTCAGCCCCGTTGAAGATGTCTTGACTGTGATTCACAAACTGAAATGATAGTTTAAACTGATAACCTACTGTATGAAAACATGAAGATTTGATCCATACACATTTTTTTTCTCCAAATAATGTCTCCAATAGGAGGCTTCCCTCCCCAGGTTAGAGCCAGACTGAGGTAAGGCAGCTAAGAGTAAATACAGAATCAGTCAGTCCCAGAGGAGAGGGGGCAAGTCTAATGCATAGAGAGAGCGAGAAAGCTAAAGAACATCTGCATATTCTCTGACTGACTGCACGACCACAAGTCACCAGCTTGACTCACACGCCCAGGTGGATTTCCTTTTCCTGCTTTACTTATTTTTCACAACATTTAATTTAGATTTACTGACAGATCTTTTCACAAAACTTTATTTTGATATTAAGGTAAGGAGACTTTTGATATTTTGATGTTATTTTCAATAGTTAGTGTTGTCACACTGCAGCATGAAACCCCATGACAGATGTCGTGTTTACCACACAGAATCTAAGCTCGAAGATGACAATTAAATTTTTTAATCGAAGTAAACATGATTCAGATTCCACATTAGACTGTGTTTGATTGAGATTCAACATAAGATGACAAGATACAATATGGCCATGACAAAATGTTTTTAAAAAATACTGTAGTTTGTAATTATGTTTTTGTATATGGTCCATCTTCATTTTCAATTACAGACTGAATGAGTAATAGTAACAACTGTTGTATCCATCTCTGGCATGTGCTGGGTCTGGTTTTCACTTGTTTTTCACTTACCTAATGTTTGTGCAGCTGTGGTAGTTGAACAGGATGTTCCATGAGTGTGACCCTGCTTGCTTCTGGTCACTGACAGTCATAAACATGTCTGGTACACCTATGCAGCTCAAACCTGTGAACAGACTAAGGAACAACTCAGTATAATCAGCTTGTCACTCAGGCTCCCGAGTGGCACAGCGGTCTAAGGCACTGCATCTCAGGCCCTAAGGCATCACTACAGATACCCTGGTTCGAATCCAGGTTGTATCACAACCGGTTGTGATTGGGAGTCCCATAGGGAGGTGCACAATTGTCCCAGCGTCATCTGGGTTTGGCCAGGTGTAGCCCGTCATTGTAAATAAGAATTTGTTCCTAACTGACTTAGTTAAATGGAACAACGTGTTCTAGCATGGCTATGTCTCTTAAAGCCATGGAACACAACTACTGTATGTCTGTCAGAATGGCCCGTACAGTCAACAGCTGCCTGAGTGTTGTGTGTAGCAGCAGTATGAAGCGGTCTAAATGGGAGCAATAACAGATTGCTGACAAAGGAACAGTCTGCTGTGTATTATAGACCATTTTAAATCATTGCAAACCACCTGTAACATCTCAACTCAGAGTGGAGTTTTGTTCCATGTATTAATAACTCTATGGGAAGACACTCAGTTACATTTCAGTTCATAAACTGAATGTTTTTATATTAGATTGTGGACCTCCCTCACCGGTAGCTTGGGTCTGGAATGTGTTGTATACATTGTAGCTCTAGGCTGCGTCTTTAATGGCACCGTTTTCCCTATAAAGTGCACTACTTTTGACCATTATAGACAATAGAGGGCCATTTGGGACACAGCGCTAATCGTACTGTACGGCTGTGACATGGCAACCATTCTGGGTTAATGAGGTGAAATCTGAAGCTGTGGTTTCAGGCAGGCAGGAGGTGAAAGTGGTTCCTATTTATAATTCCTCTAGAGTCTGACTGACATCCCATCCCCAGTCTCCCTGTCAGTGACTTGTGTTTGTTGATGTGCACTCATCCTCAGGACTGGAGGTTGTTGTTTTACCAGCTGCTGTCTGTCTGTCCACCCTTTTGTCCGTGTGTCCCCCTGGTCAAGGATGAGGACTCTGGCCTTCGCGCTCTTTTGCCTGCTCTGCTGCGATGCAGTCAGAGTGGACCACAGAGACAGACCCCGTCCCAGACCATCCGTCCTGTCCAGAGGACGCAACGACTCGGCCGTCCAGTCCAACTCAGTGGGTAAGACCAGCAGAGATTACTGGTACTAAAGGAAATGTGGTGCTGGCTAAATACTGTGGTTTGTGTCACAATCAACACTATCAACAAGGCAGGTCCTACAGGTTCTAATTTTGTCACACCTGGACTACTGTTCAGTTGTGTGGCCAGGTGCCACAAAGAGGGACCTCAGAAAATTACAATTGTCTCAGAACAGGGCAGCACGGCTGGCCCTTAAATGTACACTGGGTGCTAACATTAACAATATGCATGTACATCTCTCATGGCTCAAAGTGGAGGAGAGATTGACTTCATCACTACTTGTTTTAGTAAGAAGTGTTGACAAGCTGAATGTACGAACTGTCTGTTTAAACTACTAGCAAACAGCTCGGACACCCATGCATACCCCACAAGACATGCCACCAGAGGTCTCTTCACAATCCCCAAGTCCAGAACAGACTATTGGAGGAGCACAGTACTACATAGAGCCATGACTACATGGGAGTCTATCCACATCAGGTAACTGATGCAAGCTGTAGAATCAGATTTAAAAAACAGATAAAAATAAACTGTGAACAGACACGCACAGGCATAGACACACATACACATGATAAGACATGCACTCTACACACATGTACACATGGATGTTGTATTGTAAATATGTGATAGAGGAGTAGTGGCCCGAGGGAACGCACAAAATGTATTGGGTAAAGAGTTATGTAATGTCTTGTAATATTTTTAATTGTATATAACTGCCTTCATGTTGCTGGACCCGAGGAAGAGTATTAAATACAATTACAAATACAATGGAATATAGTGGAATGCATGGAATATAATGGAAAATACAGTACAATATAATGGGACATATAGTGCAATATAATGGGACATACAGTACAATATAATGGCACATATAGTAAAATATAATGGGACATACAGTACAATATAATGGGACATATAGCACAATATAATGGGACATATAGTACAATATAATGGAATATACAGTACAATATAATGGGACATATAGTACAATATAATGGGACATATAGCACAATATAATGGGACATATAGTACAATATAATGGAATATACAGTACAATATAATGGAATATACAGTACAATATAATGGAATATACAGTACAATATAATGGGACATACGGTACAATATAATGGGATATACAGTACAATATAATGGGATATACAGTACAATATAATGGGATATAAAGTACAATATAATGGAATATACATTACAATATAATGGGACATATAGTACAATATAATGGAATATACAGTAAATCAAATCAAATTATATTTGTCACATACACATGGTTAGCAGATGTTAATGCGAGTGTAGCGAAATGCTTGTGCTTCTAGTTCCGACAATGCAGTAATAACAAGTAATCTAACTAACAATTCCAAAACTACTGTCTTGTACACAGTGTAAGGGGATAAAGAATATGTACATAAGGATATATGAATGAGTGATGGTACAGAGCAGCATAGGCAAGATACAGTAGATGGTATCGAGTACAGTATGTACAAATGAGATGAGTATGTAAACAAAGTGGCATAGTATAAAGTGGCTAGTGATACATGTATTACATAAGGATACCGTCGATGATATAGAGTACAGTATATACGTATGCATATGAGATGAATAATGTAGGGTAAGTAACATTTATATAAGGTAGCATTGTTTAAAGTGGCTAGTGATATATTTACATCATTTCCCATCAATTCCCATTATTAAAGTGGCTGGAGTTGAGTCAGTGTCAGTGTGTTGGCAGCAGCCACTCAGTGTTAGTGGTGGCTGTTTAACAGTCTGATGGCCTTGAGATAGAAGCTGTTTTTCAGTCTCTCGGTCCCAGCTTTGATGCACCTGTACTGACCTCGCCTTCTGGATGATAGCGGGGTGAACAGGCAGTGGCTCGGGTGGTTGATGTCCTTGATGATCTTTATGGCCTTCCTGTGACATCGGGTGGTGTAGGTGTCCTGGAGGGCAGGTAGTTTGCCCCCGGTGATGCGTTGTGCAGACCTCACTACCCTCTGGAGAGCCTTACGGTTGAGGGCGGTGCAGTTGCCATACCAGGCGGTGATACAGCCCGCCAGGATGCTCTCGATTGTGCATCTGTAGAGGTTTGTGAGTGCTTTTGGTGACAAGCCGAATTTCTTCAGCCTCCTGAGGTTGAAGAGGCGCTGCTGCGCCTTCTTCACGATGCTGTCTGTGTGAGTGGACCAATTCAGTTTGTCTGTGATGTGTATGCCGAGGAACTTAAAACTTGCTACCCTCTCCACTACTGTTCCATCGATGTGGATAGGGGGGTACAATATAATGGGACATATAGCGCAAAATAATGGGACATATAGTACAATATAATGGGACATACAATATAATGGGACATACAGCACAATATAATGGAATATACAGTACAATATGATGGAATATACAGTACAATATAATGGAATATACAGTACAATATAATGGGATATACAGTACAATATAATGGAATATACATTACAATATAAAGGGATATACAGTACAATATAATGGAACATACAGTACAATATGATGGAATATACAATACAATATAATGGGACATATAGTACAATATAATGGGACATATAGTACAATATAATGGGACATATAGTGCAATATAATGGAATATACAGTACAATATAATGGGATATACAGTACAATATAATGGAACATACAGTACAATATGATGGAATATACAGTACATGGAATATAGAGTACAATATAATGGAATATACATTACAATATATTGGGATATACAGTACAATATAATGGAATATACAGTACAATATAATGGAATATAGATTACAATATAATTGAATATACAGTACAATATAATGGGATATACAGTACAATATAATGGAACAGACAGTACAATATGATGGAATATACAGTACAATATAATGGGATATACAGTACAATATAATGGGATATACAGTACAATATAATGGAATATACAGTACAATATAATGGAATATACAGTACAATATAATGGAATATACAGTACAATATAATGGAATATACAGTACAAGATAATGGAACATACAGTACAATATAATGGAATATAGAGTACATTATAATTGAATATACAGTACAATATAATGGAATATAGAGTACAATATAATGGGAAATATAGTACAATATAATGGGACATATAGTACAATATAATGGAATATACAGTACAATATAATGGGATATACAGTACAATATAATGGAACATACAGTACAATATAATGGAATATACAGTACAATATAATGGAATATAGAGTACAATATAATGGAATATACATTACAATATATTGGGATATACAGTACAATATAATGGGATATACATTACAATATAATTGAATATGCAGTACAATATAATGGAATATAGAGTACAATATAATGGGACATATAGTACAATATAATGGGACATATAGTACAATATAATGGAATATACAGTACAATATAATGGGACATATAGTACAATATAATGGAATATACAGTACAATATAATGGGCCATATAGCGCAAAATAATGGGACATATAGTACAATATAATGGGACATACAATATAATGGGACATACAGCACAATATAATGGAATATACAGTACAATATAATGGAATATACAGTACAATATAATGGAATATACAGTACATTATAATGGAATATACGGTACAATATAATGGGACATACGGTACAATATAATGGAATATACGGTACAATATAATGGAATATAGAGTACAATATGATGGAATATACAGTACAATATGATGGCATATACAGTACAATATAATGGGATATACGGTACAATATAATGGAATATACGGTACAATATAATGGAATATAGAGTACAATATGATGGGATATACAGTACAATATAATGGGATATACAGTACAATATAATGGGATATACAGTACAATATAATGGAATATACAGTACAATATAATGGAATATACGGTACAATATAATGGGACATACGGTACATTATAATGGAACATACGGTACAATATAATGGAATATAGAGTACAATATGATGGAATATACAGTACAATATGATGGGATATACAGTACAATATAATGGGATATACAGTACAATATAATGGGATATACAGTACAATATAATGGGATATACAGTACAATATAATGGAACATACAGTACAATATGATGGAATATACAGTACAATATAATGGGACATATAGTACAATATAATGGGACATATAGTGCAATATAATGGAATATACAGTACAATATAATGGGATATACAGTACAATATAATGGAACATAAAGTAAAATATGATGGAATATACAGTACATGGAATATAGAGTACAATATAATGGAATATACATTACAATATATTGGGATATACAGTACAATATAATGGAATATACAGTACAATATAATGGAATATAGATTACAATATAATTGAATATACAGTACAATATAATGGGATATATAGTACAATATAATGGAACAGACAGTACAATATGATGGAATATACAGTACAATATAATGGGATATACAGTACAATATAATGGAATATACAGTACAATATAATGGAATATACAGTACAATATAATGGAATATACAGTACAATATAATGGAATATACAGTACAATATAATGGAATATACAGTACAAGATAATGGAACATACAGTACAATATAATGGAATATAGAGTACAATTTAATTGAATATACAGTACAATATAATGGAATATAGAGTACAATATAATGGGACATATAGTACAATATAATGGGACATATAGTACAATATAATGGAATATACAGTACAATATAATGGGATATACAGTACAATATAATGGAACATACAGTACAATATGATGGAATATACAGTACAATATAATGGAATATAGAGTACAATATAATGGAATATACATTACAATATATTGGGATATACAGTACAATATAATGGGATATACATTACAATATAATTGAATATGCAGTACAATATAATGGAATATAGAGTACAATATAATGGGACATATAGTACAATATAACGGGACATATAGTACAATATAATGGAATATACAGTACAATATAATGGGACATATAGTACAATATAATGGAATATACAGTACAATATAATGGGACATATAGCGCAAAATAATGGGACATATAGTACAATATAATGGGACATACAATATAATGGGACATACAGCACAATATAATGGAATATACAGTACAATATAATGGAATATACAGTACAATATAATGGAATATACAGTACAATATAATGGAATATACGGTACAATATAATGGGACATACGGTACAATATAATGGAATATACGGTACAATATAATGGAATATAGAGTACAATATGATGGAATATACAGTACAATATGATGGGATATACAGTACAATATAATGGGATATACGGTACAATATAATGGGATATACGGTACAATATCATGGAATATACGGTACAATATAATGGAATATAGAGTACAATATGATGGGATATACAGTACAATATAATGGGATATACAGTGCAATATAATGGGATATACAGTACAATATAATGGAATATACAGTACAATATAATGGAATATACGGTACAATATAATGGGACATACGGTACAATATAATGGGACATACGGTACAATATAATGGAATATACGGTACAATATAATGGAATATAGAGTACAATATGATGGAATATACAGTACAATATGATGGGATATACAGTACAATATAATGGGATATACAGTACAATATAATGGGATATACAGTACAATATAATGGGATATACAGTACAATATAATGGAATATACAGTACAATATAATGGAATATACAGTACAATATAATGGAATATAGAGTACAATATAATGGAATATACAGTACAATATAATGGAATATACAGTACAATATAATGGAATATACAGTACAATATAATGGAATATACAGTACAAGATAATGGAACATACAGTACAATATAATGGAATATAGAGTACAATATAATTGAATATACAGTACAATATAATGGAATATAGAGTACAATATAATGGGACATATAGTACAATATAATGGAATATAGAGTACAATATAATGGGACATACAGTACAATATAATGGGATATACAGTACAATATAATGGAACATACAGTACAATATGATGGAATATACAGTACAATATAATGGAATATAGAGTACAATATAATGGAATATAGAGTACAATATAATGGAATATACATTATAATATATTGGGATATACAGTACAATATAATGGGATATACATTACAATATAATTGAATATGCAGTACAATATAATGGAATATAGAGTACAATATAATGGGACATATAGTACAATATAATGGGACATATAGTACAATATAATGGGACATATAGTACAATATAATGGAATATACAGTACAATAGAATGGGACATATAGTACAATATAATGGAATATACAGTACAATATAATGGAATATACAGTACAATATAATGGAATATACAGTACAAGATAATGGAACATACAGTACAATATAATGGAATATAGAGTACAATATAATTGAATATACAGTACAATATAATGGAATATAGAGTACAATATAATGGGACATATAGTACAATATAATGGGACATATAGTACAATATAATGGAATATACAGTACAATATAATGGGATATACAGTACAATATAATGGAACATACAGTACAATATGATGGAATATACAGTACAATATAATGGAATATAGAGTACAATATAATGGAATATACATTACAATATATTGGGATATACAGTACAATATAATGGGATATACATTACAATATAATTGAATATGCAGTACAATATAATGGAATATAGAGTACAATATAATGGGACATATAGTACAATATAATGGGACATATAGTACAATATAATGGAATATACAGTACAATATAATGGGACATATAGTACAATATAATGGAATATACAGTACAATATAATGGGACATATAGCGCAAAATAATGGGACATATAGTACAATATAATGGGACATACAATATAATGGGACATACAGCACAATATAATGGAATATACAGTACAATATGATGGAATATACAGTACAATATAATGGAATATACAGTACAATATGATGGAATATACAGTACAATATATTGGGATATACAGTACAATATAATGGAATATACAGTACAATATAATGGAATATACAGTACAATATAATGGAATATACGATACAATATAATGGGACATACGGTACAATATAATGGAATATAGAGTACAATATGATGGGATATACAGTACAATATAATGGGATATACAGTACAATATAATGGGATATACAGTACAATATAATGGAATATACAGTACAATATAATGGAATATACGGTACAATATAATGGGACATACGGTACAATATAATGGAATATACGGTACAATATAATGGAATATAGAGTACAATATGATGGAATATACAGTACAATATGATGGGATATACAGTACAATATAATGGGATATACAGTACAATATAATGGGATATACAGTACAATATAATGGGATATACAGTACAATATAATGGAATATACAGTACAATATAATGGAATATACAGTACAATATAATGGAATATAGAGTACAATATAATGGAATATACAGTACAATATAATGGAATATAGAGTACAATATAATGGAATATACAGTACAATATAATTGAATATACAGTACAATATAATGGGATATACAGTACAATATAATGGAACATACAGTACAATATGATGGAATATACAGACCATATGTGTGTGCACAAGTACAGTATGTATATTCATAATTGGTCTGTATTTCCCCTTACAGTAAAGATCAAGTAAAATCAATGTCTGACCAGGGGAACTTGTCTTCTCTAGAGGGATATATGGAGCATGTAGAAGTTTTTCTTCTTGTCTTTTCCCAGGCTTAGTTTAGTGTTGATTGATTTACAGATGATTACTGGAGACTAGAGAACTCAGAATCTTTCCCCTGCTCTCAGGCTGACTAACTGAGCACACAAAGTAATAATCACTGTCCAAACTCAAAAATAAAGAATCAACCAGACAGTGTCAGAATTATGTACTACAGTACTTTAAGTAAGACCCAGTCTGTACCCAGAAACTTTTGGTTTCTTCATACAGAGAGCCCATGTAAATATCAGTTATATACCGTATAGTAAGACTACTTCCAGTCAGATTACTGTATGTTCCTCAGAGAGCCCCTGTAAATACTATATTAGAGTTACAGTAAGCCTATATACAGTACAATACTTCCATTAAGGCTTTCTTTGTGTTCTCCCTCTGTAAATACTATATTAGAGTTACAGTAAGCCTATATACAGTACAATACTTCCATTAAGGCTTTCTTTGTGTTCTCCCCCTGTAAATACTATATTAGAGTTACAGTAAGCCTATATACAGTACAATACTTCCATTAAGGCTTTCTTTGTGTTCTCCCCCAGAGAGCCTGTGTAATTATCACATATAGTATGCCTGGCCTACTGTACCTCCAGTAATGCCTGTGTAATTATCACATATAGTATGCCTGGCCTACTGTACCTCCAGTAATGCCTGTGTAATTATCACATATAGTATGCCTAGCCTACTGTACCTCCAGTAATGCCTGTGTCTTCCCCCAGAGAGCCTGTGTAACTATCACATATAGTATGCCTGGCCTACTCTACCTCCAGTAATGTCTGTGTCTTTCCCCATAGAGCCTGTGTAACTATCACATATAGTATGCCTGGCCTACTGTACCTCCAGTAATGTCTGTGTCTTCCCTCAGAGAGCCTGTGTAACTATCACATATAGCATGCCTGGCCTACTGTACCTCCAGTAATGTCTGTGTCTTTCCCCAGAGAGCCTGTGTAACTGTCACACATAGTATGCCTGGCCTATTGTACCTCCAGTAATGTCTGTGTCTTTCCCCAGAGAGCCTGTGTAACTATCACATATAGTATGCCTGGCCTACTGTACCTCCAGTAATGCCTGTGTCTTCCCCCAGAGAGCCTGTGTAATTATCACATATGGTAGGCCTGGCCTACTGTACCTCCAGTAATGCCTGTGTAATTATCACATATAGTATGCCTGGCCTACTGTACCTCCAGTAATGCCTGTGTCTTTCCCCAGAGAGCCTGTGTAAAGGGAAGCCCCTGGATTTTGTGTTCATCATCGATAGCTCCCGCAGCGTGCGTCCCAGCGACTACGAAAAGGTCAAGATCTTCATCACCAACATCCTGGCCTTCCTGGACGTGGGGCCGGAGGCGACGCGCGTCGGGCTGCTGCAGTACGGCAGCGTGGTGCAGAACGAGTTCTCCCTCAACACCTACAGCAGCAAGGTACATTCTTAGAAAACAAGGTGCTATCTGGAACCCAAAAGGGTTCTTCAGCTGTTCCCATAGAAGAAGCCTTTGAAGAACCCTTTCTCCACAAACTACACTCTTAGAAGAAAAGGGTTCCAAAAGGGTTCTAGGGCTGTCCCTTTTTGGTTCCAGGTAAAACCCTTTTTGGCTCCAAGTAGAAACATTTTGGGTTCCATATAAAACCCTTTCCACAGAGGGTTCTACATGGAACCCAAAATGGTTCTACATTGAGACAAAAATAGTTTTTTACTTGGAACCAAAAAGGGTTCTCATATGGGGACAGCTGAAGAACCCTTCTGAAACCATTTTTTCCCCCCCAAAGAATATAGTTTGGGTAACAAGTTCTGTCTCGACACCAACAGCAACAAGGTAGCCTAGAGAACAGGTTCTCTCTCTCGATGCACTTAGCTGAATAGTCGTTGTGCCCTTGAGCAAAGTACTTCTACCCACAGGGATGTTGCAATGTGGCTGAACTTCCTTCCTCCCAAATGTGTGCCGTGTGGTGAGACTGGGAGCAGAAGAAACAGATGGACTATTCAGTACTGTTCTATTCTTTTTACAATATGTTTATTTGGTTTTCCAAGTACAGTTGCTCAGAAACAGTCTGTAACAAGAATCCCCAAAAAACTAACCCACCCACATTAACAAACACAGAACTGTTGTATTCAAGGCAGATGTGGAGCGGGCGGTGAAGGCCATGGACCACCTGGCCACCGGCACCATGACCGGCCTGGCTATCCAGTACACCATGGAGACAGCCTTCACCGAGCCAGAGGGCGCCCGACCCGCCGACCTGCACATCCCCCGCATCGCTATGATCATAACGGACGGGCGCCCCCAGGACACGGTGGAAGAGGTGGCGGCACAGGCCCGGCAGGCAGGCATCCAGATATTCGCCATCGGAGTGGGCAGGGTGGATATGAACACGCTGCGGGTCATCGGGAGTGAGCCCCACTCGGAGCATGTGTACCTCGTGGCCAACTTCAGCCAGATAGAGACCCTCACCTCCGTCTTCCAGTCCAATCTGTGTGGAGGTGTTTTCTCTCTGTTCATCTCTCAACACACTCATGTGCTTTATTCATTATATTGATGGAGATTCTAAGGATGTATTATTTGTATGTATGTGTGTATGTGTGTGTATGTATTAGGTATAACAGATCTGTGCTCTGTGATGGACCATCCGTGTGATCACCTCTGTGTGAGCACCCCAGCCTCCTACATGTGCCGGTGTAGAAAGGGTTACACCCTTAACTCTGATGGCAAGACCTGCCACGGTGAGTGAGCAACTTAGTCGACAGTGCTCAACTCTATTATAACAGGCTTGACCACATCATTTGACTAAGAACACGGAAAATATGTTGCTTTTGGACAGACACATTCACTAGAGGGGAACAAGGAAAAAAGTCAGTGGTGTAAATCAGAATCAGTGGGGCCTAGCTGGCTGGGTTAGGGTTTGCCTGTGGGACGGTGCAGTGCTAGGGCTGGTGGGATAGCAGCAGCAGAGGCATAGGGTAAGGGTTAGCTACAGCAGTAGCATTAAATCCTGTCTTTGCCTATGTTGTGGTCCTCCTGGTTCTGTAGCGGAAGACCCGTGTGATGTGGTGGACCATGGCTGTGCCCACATCTGTGCCAAGGTGCCAGGGGTACTTGGCTACGAGTGTCACTGCCGGCTTGGGTATGAACTCAACGAGGACGAGAGGACGTGCCGAAGTGAGATTCTTAGTTTTTCCTCTTTCGTTCGTTCATTTATTTATTTTTTTGTGGTTATGACTAAAGTTAGCATAGAAAAAACTATGAATTTACTCTGAAAAAATGTAATTTATCTGCTTGTGAAGGTTAACCTGAATTCCAGATTTCCATCTGTCCTTTCATTGCTCAAATCTGATGGTCTATTATACTGAAAACAATCAATAATTTGTTTTGGGTTACATTTCAGTCCATGGACTGGCTCAGTGATGCAACTATGCTTGACTATTGTAGTGTTCACAATCAGTTCTTTAAGCAGTTGAAGGGATGAATGTCCCAGATCAGTCCAACACTAATACAGTATTTGGTCTATCCTGTTGCCAGACGGAGGTCCAAGTCCACCCACATTTGGACGTGCCCCTAGTTCTCTAGTGGAACTTCAGACTTCAGAGTAGCATAGGGGAGATCTCCAAGAGGAAGTGTGCTTTTTGAATCATCTCACTGGCTGCTGAAATATGGGGGAGTGTGTCCAGGGTGTTAGAATACAAAGAGATCATAACACAGCCAGGGTTCCATCTGGTTTGATCTGTGGAAAGGTTTCTACATGGAACCCAAAAGGGGTTCTTCAAAGGGTTCTCCTATGGGGACAGCCGAACAACCCTTTCTGGTTCTAGATAGCACCTTTTTTTTCTAAGAGTGTATGTTCCGATGCAAATTGCACAATAAACATTTTAGTTAACTTCAGAAAGCACCCTGTGGGTTAATCAAAACGTTAAGTGCTTAAAAGAAATAGGCAGAAACAACTGGTGTTACAGGAAAAAAATAAAATTCAAAATTAAAGGCACCTATTCCCTCCTTTATCTCTTGTTAACATCCTGAGAATAATGTATGAATTCAAGCCAATCTATGTGTGTCTCTACCTTTCCCCCCAGGAATAGATTACTGTGACCTGGGGAACCATGGCTGTCAGCATGACTGTGTCAGCTCTCCTGAGTCCTACGTCTGTAGATGCACGAGGGGCTATGTTCTCAACCGCGATGGCAAGACCTGCAGCAGTAAGTTCATCACTCCTCTGGTTGTATGAACTGTGTTACTGTGCTATTAACAACACTGTACTCAACCTCCCCCTCCTGAGATGGCAGTGCCAGTACACCTCTAAAAATGGTTTAAAATATATTAAATCTAACAAGTAAAGCAATAGTAAACTGTTCATTCAAAATATCAGTCACTGGAGGACTCAGCAACAGAGTGCTGTGCTCACTGCGTGGGCAGTGTTGAGGAAAACATTTGTAATGTATTTATCTGTTGAATGTAGTGAATATGTGAGTCACTGTTATATTTCTATATAACAGTGTAGAAGTGTTACTTCCCTGAAAGAATATTAGCATGCGTTGTCCCTTTCGCTCTCCTGCCTTGTTTCTATCTCTGTACCCGATGTGACTAACACCTCTCAGAGATTGACCACTGTGCTCTTGGCGACCACGGCTGTGAACATGAGTGTGTGAACACTGAAGATGTATTTTTCTGTAAATGCAATGAAGGCTACATACTCAGACCTGATAATAAAGCCTGCAAAAGTAAGTCTCGCCTGCTTCACACTAGAATAGTGTATGCTCTCAGTCTCACCTAATACACAGAAATATAACTTGTATTCAACTTTTTAATTAGATATCAAAATACTAGCAGGTCTTGCTTATTGACCTCAACAACTGGGTCTGATCACTTTTACTCACGGCAGAGCTTGATCCCTGTTCCCTTGGTAACCATGGGTGTGAGCATGACTGTGTGAACACTGAAGATTCATTTGTGTGTAGATGTCGAGAAGGCTACAAACTCAGACCTGATCACAGAACCTGCCAGAGTAAGTCCATGGCCTGCTTCCATGTCTTACTATCAGCTGTGTGGTAACAGATATTTTGGACATTGCACAGTAATAAGAGGATCTTCTCTATGCATCATGCTGTTTTGGCCCAATGGATTCACATCCCTTTGAATTGGTATGTTAGAATGAATGTTACGCATTAATGCTTATGTGACTGAGGGAAGTTGGACTGCCTTCAAATATACACCTAATTGCCTCTTTTGTAATGGGCTGACTGTGACTGAGTGTTTTTCCATCCTGGTATTTATATGTTACATAATTTGGATGAGTGTGATTATGAGGTCATGGTTAATCCTGATGCTCCCTCTAGTCCAGGGTGTTATTTTCCTGGATTAAGAGGAATATTCCATACCGTTTGACAGTGACAGGCACATGTTGTGAAGGAAGAAAGAGTAGTTCTCGATAGGTAGATAGATGGATATTCATGCACATTATTACCCAATGTTGCATTGAAATGACTGTCTTTGGAACCATGAAGCCTGGAGTAGAGAACACACATTTCCATTATTGAAGAGAATTATCCTTATACTATTTCAATATGACCTGCACCAGGGGCGCAACTTTCACTGGGGAATGGGGGGACATGTCCCCCCCACATTCTGAAATTGCATTTTTGTCCCCACCCCCAGTTTTGTCATTGGAATGTGATACAAAACGAGGCAACTGTGTGCTTTAGGACCATGCTGACGCCTCCGAGCGGTCGGGTAGGCTGTTGGGAGTGTTTATCGGAATGGATAAAAAAATGTCCCCGCCACTTCTAAAACCAAAGTTGCGCCCCTGACCTGCACACAGGTCTTCATAATGTTGGGCCATTATTGTAGAATGAGCCAGTTATTAGCCTATCAGCGACCTCATTTAAGTAATGTAGGCTAGTACTTTCTGCTGCTGTCTTGCCATGGTATAGTTGATTTGGGGAGTCATGACTTGACTCAACACTATTTGTCTCTACTATGGCAGAGGCAGTGTGTGGAGATGGAGTGATGGATCTGGTATTTGTAATTGACGGCTCTAAGAGCCTGGGACCGGCCAACTTTGAGCTGGTCAAGCAGTTTGTGAACGGCATCGTGGACTCTCTGGACGTGTCCGGCACGGGCACCCACGTGGGGCTGCTGCAGTACTCCAGTAAGGTCCGCACAGAGTTCATCCTGGGTCAGTATACCTCAGGCCGGGACATCAACAGGGCCGTATTACAGATGCAGTACATGGGCAGAGGATCCATGACGGGTGCTGCCCTGCGTCACATGTTTGAGTACAGCTTCTCTGCCAAGGAGGGGGCCAGGCCCGACATACCACGGGTCAGCATCGTGTTCACCGACGGACGATCCCAGGATGATGTGTCGAAATGGGCCTCTAAGGCAAAGGATGCTGGTACGGTTTCTTTACGTTGTGTTTGCTTAACTTGATCTGATTGCAGAGCCATTTAAAGAGCCTTTAATAGAGTTCCATATTCTCTTAAAGGAGTCATTCATCCACTTCCTTCTGACCTTTGACCTGCTTCACTGTCCCCAGGTATCACGATATATGCACTTGGTGTTGGTAAAGCCATCGAAGAGGAGCTCAGGGAAATTGCTTCCGAGCCAGATGATAAGCATTTGTACTATGCTGAAGATTTTAGCAACATGGGAGAAATTACAGACAAATTGAAGTCACGGATGTGTAAAGGTACCCAATAAATAAAACACACTCTAAAATAACTTTCTTATTAAAGATCCATCACAGCTACACATTATTCATTATTTCTCACACTTTCCTGCACAGTGCACAAATCCTCTCATCTTGAATAAAATTTGAATTCTATAAATACAAATACTGAATCAAAAATGCCCCAAAACCCATCTAAAGTTTTAAAACTAATCAGATTGTTTATGAAGGTGGTGCTTAGACTTCCATATCATGATTTATACTTAAGCAATAAGGTCTGGGGGGGTGTGGTACATGGCTAATATACCACGGCTAAGGGCTGTTATTTTGCACGGGGCAACGCAGAGTGCCTGTGTACAGCCCTAGGCTGGGGTATATTGGCAAAAAACCATAAACCCCCGAGGTGCCTTATTGCTATTATCACACGACTGTCAGCCAATCAGTATTCAGGGCTCGTACCACCCAGTTTATAATGTGTGTTAGATCGATTTTCTCTCATGCACTGCATTTCAGGAAATATTTATTGAAGAGCGGGTAAGGACTTTATGTTCAGGGGGAAAATGCTGTACATCTCTGCCACCTGCAGGTGTTTTTATGAAGTACAACAGAAACCATACCATTGGAGGCCTATCATTGTACAGTATATTGTGAGGCTCTGGGAATGAATAATTGTATTGCACTTGATCTGTGTCAGTCTATTCCTAAAAGACAATCCATACTGTGTCTGTCTGTGAACAGAGAAACCCTCCCCTCAAGATATGTGTAAGTGTGAGAACGTGATGCTCTTCCAGAGGCAGGTCAACGAACAGCTTAGGAGACTGACCCAGAATAATATCCTTTACAGCCCTGTGGTGGTGTACATACTTTAGATAAGATCTTTAATATTGCCATGACATTGAATGCTTTCCAAATGGTACCCTTTTACCTGTATAGTGTGCTACTTTTGACTAGAGGCCTATCAGCCCTGGTCAAACGTAGTTCACTATAAAGGAAATAGGCTGCCATTTAGGATGCACAGAGTATCTTTAAAAATGTGTTTAGTTTAAAATAATAACTTCCTTAATGTGTAAATACTTGAGGTTGTGTCAGAAAGGATGGAGACCCTTGAGAATCAGCTTGGACACAAATGAAGGACAAAGACATTGTTTTCATCTGTTCGTCCTCAACTGGCCTGCGGTGCAAGAGCATTACTAAACTTCAAGGGATATCTTTAAGCTATTTCAACAAGCTACACTGAAATATAATATGGAATATTTTCTACAGTAACTGCTATTTATATTCTGAACAAAACTATGCATTTATGCATGTGGCTGTGGACTGGAGTAAGTGAAGCCAAAAATACTGTATATCTTTGCTACATTCAGGTATCAAAATGTGTTTATTTTTAAAAGTAAAATGTTATTTGGCAGATAACTGCAATTTATAGATACAAATATAACTCGTATAAGATACAGTACATTTTATAATGACAAATCAAAGTAAAATTACTTGTATTTCAAGCTAAATACTTTCTATTGCTGTTGTGAATAAAATCCCTGTTGATCTTGCTTGTATTGTACTTTGTGGAACACCAAAATGTGTCACAACGTTTTCAAAGATCAGAAGATCAAATCATCTGTTAGATTTGGATTGAACCCAACAAGGTTTTTGTATAAAACATTAGAAACAAACATAGTGGTCTTACTGCTGCAATTTCCAACCACACCCCCAAGACTGAGCCGAACAATAGCACACACACAGAGATAGTGAGAATAACAAGAAGAGGATTCTCTATCCAGCCCACTACAGTTGGGAGTTCTCTTTCTCCAGTTAATAGACTAGGTCATACAGACCTATCTATAAATTCATCAAGGGACCTCAATACCACACAACTCTCTACCAACTACAGTAGATGCCCCACTACTTTATCCGTCTCTGATAACTATTTGCAGGCCAGAGGAAGAATTCTCCATCTGTCCTGCTGTTCCAATAAATGTACAATGCCGATGGTGTGTTCTTTTTCAACCAGGGTAGGAGATTCATGTGAATTCTGAATAATCTAACAATGAAACGTTCTGTGTTTGTCCTGCTGCATAGATCTAGGCTAGAGTCAGTCGCTCCTTTTCCCCTCCCTGATAGATCAAGCTTCACTATGGTGTGAACCTGGCTGGCAGGTCTCTGGATAACACACCACCAGGGGTACATCCCAAATGGCACCCTATTCCCTACATAGTGGGCCCTGGTCAAAGGTAGTGCACTAAATAGGGAGCCATTTTGGATGCAGCCCGCCTGGCCTTTTGTCTTCCTCTGCCGTCCCTTTACAACGGTCATGTGTTTCCTGGACAAACACTAGGCTTTGGTGTTGCTTACAGATACAGTGATCAGAATATCAAACCAGGGTGTGAGATGAATTCAGAGAGGGTTGGAACCTGTCTGTTGAAGTAGGTACACTACACTGCACCAAGTGGACCTGTACAGGGCAGGAGCAGCGGGTGCATGGTATTAGCAAGTGGTGAGGTACACTACATGACCAAAAGTATGTGGACACCTGCTCGTCAAACATCTCATTCAAAAATCATCGACATTAATATGGAATTGGTCCCCCCTTTGCTGCTATAACAGCCTCCTCTCTTCTGGGAAGGGTTTCACTAGATGTTGGAACATTGCTGCGGGACTTGCTTCCATTCAGCCACAAGAGCATTAGTGAGGTTGGGCGAATAGCCCTGGCTCGCAGTCAGCATTCCAATTCCTCCCAAAGGTGTTTGATGGTGTTGAGGTCAGGGCTCTGTGCAGGCCAGTCAAGTTATTCCACACTGATCGACAAACCATTTCTGTATGGACTTCGCCTTGTGCACGGGGGTATTGTCATGCTGAAACAGGAAATGGTCTTCCCCAAACTGATCGAAGGCTTGTGTGCCGCTGCTCAGCCATGGAAACCCATTTAATGAAGCTCCCAACTAACAGTTATTGCGCTGACATTGCTTCCAGAGGCAGCTTGGAACTCAGTAGTGAGTGTTGCAACCTAGGACAGAGGATTTTTACACACTTCAGTGGTCCCGTTCCGTGAGCTTGTGTGGCCTACCACTTCGTGGCTGAGCCGCTGTTGCTCCTATACGTTTCCACTTCACAATAACAGCACCTATAGTTGACCTGGGCAGCTCTAGCAGGGTAGACATTTGATCAACTGACTTGTTGGAAAGGTGGCATCCTATGACAGTGCCACGTTAAGTCACTGAGCTGTTCAGTAAGGCGATTCTACTGACAATGTTCGTCTATGGAGAACGCATGGCTGTGTGCCCGATTTTATACACCTGTCAGCAACTGTTGTGTCTGAAATCCACACATTTTAAGGGATGTCCACATAGTTGTTTATATAGTGTAGAGTTGTCACATGAGAAATATCAGGGTACAAAAATACATTGTGACCAGATTTGATGCATGACGTCGCTAGTTGTGTTGGCATGTGATCAGCTCGCCTTTTGCTTTCAAACAAAAACAATACTTCCAATCAACATTGAGTTGATGAATACACACATTTTATTTAAAATCACATACCATGTAAAAGATTACAAACCAAAAATCGTTACAGAAAGTAAAGGTTATTATAATGATAGTAAAATTGAGCTCAACAGATGACAATGACAGTCAGCTGGTAAGAAATATAAAAACAATAACATTTAAAACTTCAAATGTTTTGCAGGAGACAGCCAGCAAGCCACCTAGCAACCATGTCTCTTCTCTTACTGTCTTAGTAATCACACAATAGAATTTACAACCATAGGAAAACAAAGAAAAAACTGTTAAACTAAAATCCAGAACATCAGTCCTCTTCACCAGTAGTGTTTAAGAATCCAACCCCTCGCTTAAAACACATGCACATATTATGAAACAGACTAGCATTTCAGATGAATAATCAGCAACTGAACACTATGAACATGCTTCGCTTTTGAAACACAAATGAAAATGTTGTCTACTAACCTTTTTGATCAGAGGTCATGGAGCATGGTGTTAATCACTTTGGAGCAGCCTAGAACTCAACACACAAAGCTGCTGCAGAGAGAGGAAAACTACCACTGATCTGATCAAAACAACTGTTGTTTAGCTGATAAGAGGCTGCTACCTGATTCAGTTAAATGCATGTCTCTGAAAATAATAAGTCTCCATCTTTCAACACGGCTGCATCACATACTGTCTGCAGGCATGAGGACGTTCAAACATCCCAACAACTTACACGAAACAACAATTCAAAGCTCAACTAACAAGTTGTATGGGGAAAGACTGCTCCTAAGGCCCACCAGTAAATTTTGACTATAACTAATTTTCAGGGGGTAATTTTAATCTTTAAAAGTCTAATATAATGGGAGTGTCTCCTTGCCTTGAGACAGTTGTTTGCAGGGGTTGGTTTTAATCTGTTTCAGAGTCCTATGTTAGCTGAGAATGTTAGCTACAGTGCAGAGGTTCATGATGAGTTGAGCTCACACTTCAGTACACTGGCCGTCAGGCCTTCGTGACCTCACACTGCTGCTGGAGGCCTCAGCCCCAGGGGGGGACCTGTCCTCTGGGCTCTCCCCCAAATGCAGTCTCTGCTCCCGGGGCTCCACTGCCTCCCCATCCCCCTCATCGTCATCGCTCCAGTCCCCAGACCCATCCACAGAGGTGTTAGGACCAGATGACATGGAGGGTGTGGCGGTGGCCTCCTCTTCCCCCTCCTCTCCCTCCCCGACTTCAGCCCTCTCTGGCGCATCTGTGGGGCTGATGTGGAGCAGGGCCAGGGTGTCTTCCAGGGAGGGGCTGGTGGGGCTGCCAGGCTGGCCCCCCAGAGAGGTGGGAGGCCTGGCAGGAGCAGACAGAACTGTGGAGGTAGCTGGAGATGCTGTAGCCTGCTGCACTGAGGCTGCTGAAGTATCAGCCCCGTCTGCAGAGTTCCCTCTCCCTGCCGCAGCGGACCCCTGCGTGCCACCCTCGGTGTCCAGACGGAGGCCAGCCACCCCTTTCTTGGGGATGTCCACAACGTCCCGTTTTATCTTGCGGCGGCGGCCGTGCTCATTGCGCCGGTACTGCACCATGTTCTCCAGGTCGGCCACGTACAGGAACCCGGCTATCAGCATCTCAGCTGTCTTCTTGCCCTTGGAGAAAGCGTCCTCCAGCTCACGGCTGGTCCTCTCGTCATACTGCCACCAGCCGTTTCTCCCCTCATAGTACCAGGCGTTGTCCCCTGCGGCGGCCCGCCCTCCGGTCTTAAGCTCTTCGGGGGACAGCAGAGTGGGGTGCTCCAGGAAGTCCTCGGGAACCTCCTGTCTACAGAGAGCACAGCGCTTGCTCTGCCAGGACGCCCCTTTCACACATAGGAAACAGAAGACGTGGCGGCAGGGTAGCTGGACAGGGTGGACACAGCTCTGCAGGCAGATGGCACACTCTGGGACAGGCAGGGCAGGTGATGAGCCACTGGAACCAGAGCAGGCAGAGTCACCACTCCCCTTCTTACTGGATGGGAGCGAGCTCACAGAGTGGTCAACCTCACCGCAGCTAGCCATCCTTAGGAAGTACTTTGGGGGGGGGGGGGGGGGGTGGGTTGACACAAAAGGATGTTAATGTGAACTACTAGCATCACAGTTGTCAAATTAAAATCAACCAATACACTGAACAATTTAAAGCAGTTTATTTAGATACACACAGGACAGGCAGAGATTCTGTAGTAGCTACTTACTGTAATATCTGCTAATGTTGCCGCTGTAGCATTAGGCTTATTGGTGGTTCTTCAAATGTCTCACTGCCAAAAGGAAACAAAGGTTATAGCACAGATTTGATGTTTTTTTTAATTGATAGATGAACTTCCGATTCCGGGAAACACAGTAAACAACACGGGAATGATGATATCAATAGTCAATTATCCAAAAACAGTTGAAACACTATTTTCAACTAAACCATGAAAAGAAGACTGGAACAGGGTCCCGATACCCTAGCTAGTTAACAATGACATGGGGCAAGCTTAGCTAGATAAAATGAAAAATGTGGGTATATGCTCCTAAAAACCAATGAGGAGATGGGAGATGCAGGACTTCAATAAATATAACCAAATATTCTATTTTAGCACCTGTCCACGCACACCTGCGCGAGCAGTGTGGATGAAATTATTTATTTTTTTATTTTACAACACGAGCAGTGTGGTCAGTATGTGAGCTAGCGACCTGACAATACCTGTATCGCGATACTCGTTAGTATCGTACAAGGAAACAAAAAGAAGGAACTTTCACTTATTTTGGAAAACAGCTCTAATGTTGAAAACAAAACATTGTTGTCATCCAGTGACACATTTATTTATTATCCAGTGTAATATTTATTTTCTAAGCTACAGCTAACTATTTTATATACAGCTTGTTAGTAAAGGACCAAGAAGTTGAGTTTACTTCATGTTAATTTTTCACATAGAAAAAATATCGTGATCTAGTCCTACCAAAAACGAAGATAGCTAGCGAACAGTAGGTGTTTTGTTCTTCGATGGTAAGCCATCGTCAGCAAGGTAGCTAGCTAACGTTGGCTAATCTCCGAGCTAGAAAACTCGACAGCATTCTCCTTTTACATAACATTAACGTAGCTAGCTACGGCCATTATATTTTGATATATTCGGTGTTATTCGCATTGAAACGGAGACAAACTGACGTTAGCTAGTCTGCTAACTTTGATTTGAACTAACGTTACCCACCCCCAGGAGGAATCAAAACAATGAGACCTGTTGTATCCAAGTTTCTAGGATTGACAACATAGCTAGCTAACGTTAGCCTGCCGTCTCAGTCGAGAAAGAAAGACAGCGCTAGTCACTTCTCTCTCTTAGCCGATACTGTCATTTCGCATGTTAGATTTATCGGTCATTGTGTGGCTCTTGTATTGTTAAATATTACATTGATTATAAATCACACACATGTAACTAAATTAGCTGCATGGCGAGAAATGTTATGTTAAACTCACCGTCTGATTTCCTCCACAAAAAACAACGTAGTAAGTTTAGCCTGTTAACGTATGATGACTACGTTTATTGAACGTAATCACGCACAGCACACGCACATTACGATGTTCTCGAATCAGCCGAGAAGTGCAAAATGAAGAAATTGCAGACCGCAATTCGGGGCGTTTCTTAATGTGGGCTTTCCTTGATATTAGAAAACGCCCATTGGTGTAAAACATTGGTCAGTCTACATATTTTTTAAAAACCTTTATTTAACTAGGCAAGTCAGTTAAGAACAAATTCTTATCTATAATGACAGCCTACCCCAGCCAAAATGGTGGTCACACCAGATGCTGGCTGGTTTTCTGATCCACTCCCCAACTTAAAAAAAAAGGTACCTGTGAACAACAGATGTAGGTAGATCTGTATTTCCAGTCATGTGAAATCAATAGATTAGGGCCTAATTAATTTATTTCAATTGATTGATTTCCTTATATGAACTGTAAAGAATCTTTGAAATTGGTGCATTTATATTTTTGTACAGTGTAGTTACACACACAGCACTTTTATCATACAATGTTTTCAACTTGCATATTTGATACACGTTGACTTACATATCAGACTGTGCATGTTAATTTATGTATACCTGATGATCCAACATGTCCTCACCTGGGATTTGAACTCACAACTTCTTGGTTCATAATATTCAGATTTTCCGGCTATGCAACCATGTCTGTGTCAATTATCATCAATTAATCTGATTGATTTGATTTACTTATTTAAGCAATTTTAGATTTTTCTGTGTCTAATGTTGTTGGTGCTATGGTTCCCAAGTGGCGCAGCAAAATAAAACACAGAGCAACACATCAATAAGTATTTTTAGCGGCAAGAAGCCATTGGTTCATTGTCTTCTTTAGCTCCATGAATGCGAGAAGTTGAATGCTCCATATAAATTACATTCAAAAAAGTGAGGATCGATTGACGGATAGAGAGTGAGTGTGGAGGCTTCCATCGTGCTGCAATCATTTTTTTTGCAGGCGTTAGGCCAGCGAGAAGAATGCACTTCTGACATAGAGATAAATGAAAAACAGATACATCATTTCAAAGTAAAACAAAAGGAGATGTAGGAATATTTTCTGACAACAGTGGCCAAATTCAAAGCTATTTAATCCAAGAATATAGATACCAGACGGCATTCCCAAACCATGTGTATAAAGGCACCATGTTCATTAAGATGGCACAATGTACAGGAAGCATCATTAAAATGTTTTATATGATACAGTTTACGAGGAGTTTGATAAATGCTGTGTACAAAATTATAATGGATCCGTTGGTGATCAGGATACCGAGACGATTGTTGAATATTAGACTACACCGGGTCCCAAATAAAACATTGATCCAAACCCGGAAGGTCTCTATTCCACTGAGTATAGAGAGGAAGAGGTTTATAAGAAGTTGACAGTAAATAAATTACACATTTTGGCAACCCTTTGTTTCGATCTTAAACTAAAAAAAAATGGCATAGGATGTAGCGTCAAAGCTGACTGCCAAGGAACACCATGAGCCCTAACGGCAGACCTAAATTGTAGATAAAAGAAAAATGATGAGCCAGATAGATTAAAACTATCTTTAGGATCTTGGAATGAACAAAGGCAGTCATCGCCTAAAATACAGTCGAATCCGTTAATGACACAGACATGGTGTCGTGGCAGGAAGTTTGGAATGCTATGAACCAAGAGGTTGTGAGTTCAAATCCCAGGTGAATACTGATTACTGTAGAAATTGACATGCACAATGCAATCATGTATGTCAAATATGTTATTGACACAGATGTGGTGGCATAGCAGGAAAATTGGTATGCTGTGAATCAAAAGGTTGTGAGTTTGAATACCAATGACTGTTTAAATGAACATGCACAATGTAATCAGCTGTCAGATATATACATTAAAAACACTGTGCCTGTAGTTATTTCCACAGAATCTTTCTGTTGGTAAAATAATACTTTTCTAGTTCACACATATGAGACAAAATTGAGGAAACACATTATAAGTTGACTGAATTTTTGCCTAAGTTTTCTCATGTTGGAAAATGAAAAATGAAAAGTTGAGTAAATCAACAAACAAAAAAAGGCTGTGGAACCAGTTACTTAACAATATTTCGTTACAGTGTACCCACCCAGTGTACCCAGTGTACCCTTGAGTTCTCAATTGAATGTATGGACAACAGCTGGATCAATGACTACAATCCCAACACTCTGTTTTAATGTTTATAAACGTTATTAATCCTTCTAGCAATACGGTTTTATAAACCTTTGGAACTTAATTTTCATGTAAGCGAGAAAGATTATTTCAATTTTATTATTATTAAATACAAAAGATACACTTACTGTGAACAGTTTTGCAAAGTTGCAACTGGCTGTTTTCACACCACCTCCGCTACCACACATCCTCTCACCTTGCGCTCTCATTTCCATTGGTCCATTCCATTCCACATTTCCGACGGATCGCATGTATTTCTCAAAATACAACTGGGTGCAACTGTCCTAAACTGCGTACAGTAAGTGTATCTTTTGGATATAATAAAATATTTCTCTATTATATGAAAATTAAATTCCAAATGTTTCCGAAACGGTATTTGCGTTTAGACAGAGCATTTGTCCAGGTTCGGAGCGTCGGGCCATTCCCCACACAAGGCTAAACCGGACATACTAATGGCTCAGTGTAATGTAATGGAATTGGAGTGGTGAATAAGGGTAAGTAAGGTTGTGGTGTGTTTGATTCAGCTTGTCACTGACAGTTCTTTGACTGTCTATGACCATCTATTTAATGCAATTTATGTGAAGGCCTATATAAACGTACAAACAACTGTGTTGAGGATGGATATATTTTCAAAAGATTTGCAAAAACTAAGCAACAGTGAATCTGAAATTTAAAGGCAGGTCCACGGAGAGTGTTTATTGAGTAGTTGACAAATAATAAAGGCGCGATTTCATGCCAGCGTGTCCCGAAAATATTTTGGTTATCTCCGATTGTTCTAGCTTCATATGGGAGTAAAGATGTTTGATATGTTTTTTAGATTTGTAATCACAGACAATTTTGGGGGGATGAAAGTGGCCAATTCGTCCCTTTTAGACCTATAGATGTCCCCTGTAAGACCCTATGATCCATTAACTGTACATGATAAAGACAACATCGTGGTGTCATTATACTCCTTATCGAGTGCTCTAAAATATGGAGTATGTCTTGATTCTGAAATATATATATATTTTTAGAAATTGTCAAATTTTATAATGATTTACCCCCAAATGGTTTCTGATACAAATTAAACAATTTGAGAATTGCCAGAACAATCTGAGATACCAAAAATATTGCCCAAAGATAACAAATGAAAAACAAAGACAAGTACAAACCCATTATAGTTTATTTGACATACAGATGCTTTTGATTTCTGCTCAGGTGGCTTTAGTGAAAGCACAAATCCCGCTTACACAGATAGGCAAACTAGCACTTTGTCCAGGACGCTTCTGAACAAACATGACCAATAATAAGTTGTGAGGAAAACACTGAGGTCCGTCCTCATTCTGTCACAAAATCAATTCAGTCGGTTTGTCTCATGTTTACTATACATCTGGATGCAGTAACCACATCTGACTGTCTGTCTTTCTGTTACTGATATCCCATGATAATTTACTCAGCAAAAAACAACAAACAAAAACAAAAATACATTTAAACAACAACAACAATTCTACATAATGTCACAAATTAAACCTACATTGAAACCAAGACACAAAGTTTGTTTTTAACTGGGTGGGAGCCTTTTAAATAACCGATTCAACAAGCATTTACATTGTCCCGACTCCCAATGACAAACACATCATCATCCCCATACTGTCACATTTCAATGTCTCACTGCTCTCCTCTCTGTACAGTCCCATCTAATCACAAGAGCAGTTTTGTACATTCCCGTCCAATCAACAGCAGTCTTGGTTCTCTCTGGTCTGGTGAAACTAGAGGACAGGACAGGAAGGGGGAGGCGGCCTCTCAGTGGTGTGTGGTGGAGGAGGGTAGGTAGGTAGGTATGTAGGGGAGAAGTCCTTAGAGTCTGTAGTGGCCCGATCGAGTGACCCCATCTCTCTTGTGCATATACAGTATATATTTAAATAATACAGGTAGCAGCAGAACCCCATCAGCAAGGAGTTGAGGGGGCGAGGGTGACAAAGAGGGGGTGGAGTGAGAGGGCTCCTCCAGGCTCTGTTACTGTTCAGGACCTCCTCCCTCAGGTGAGACAACAGGGTCTCTGTTTTGGCCTCTCCGGCGTCTTTGCTCTGTCTTGTTCCTGTTCTCAGAGTCCTCCCGGTCACCTGCCTCCCCCCTCTCCCTCTCTCTGTCCTTCTTCCTCTCCCGCCGGCCTTCCCCCTGGCTGTCCTTGTCCCGGCGGTTGTCCCGATTTCTCCTTTCGCCCCGCCGCTCACCCTTCCTCCCCTTGCCTTGCCCTAGAGATGGAAAAAAAACACAGAACAGAAAACACTTGTTAGTCAACAGCTCACCCTTCCTCCCCTTGCCTTGCCCTAGAGATGGGAAAAAACCCAGAACAGAAAACACTTGTTAGTCAACAGCTCAATCACTCTTTATAATGATTTCTGTTGTATTTTCAAGTGATCTACATGACTTTACACAGAGAGCTGGTTGAGGGTCATGGCAGGAGATGCACTTTCAGATGAGGATATACAGAATAAGATGAATATGAAGAGAGAATGGGTGTGACGATGATGTTGATGATGATGATGATGTCTCTTTTGCATACCAATTTATCAGTGTGCTCTAGTCTTGGTCATATATACCTGCTGGCTGTCCAGGGAGCAACTGTAATATGGCACAGTACAAACATGTTCCCCCTATTCACCACTAGAGGTCAGCCTTGCATCACAGACAGTGGCCACACCCTGTGAGCAAGGTTTACTTCAGCTGTTGCAATTCTCCTCTGATAGGCTTTGTCAAAAATAGAAAGCCTTTAAATAAACTTCAGTTTATCTGCTCTTTCGCCATCTCATAAACAAATAGATTTCATGGAATGTTGTAGAGTTTACCACTGGAAGCCCCACATCATTAATGTCAAACATCCCCCAGAGAGCAAGAGAGAGAGAGAGAGAGAGAGAGAGAGAGAGAAAGAGAGAGAGAGAGAGAGAGAGAGAGAGAGAGAGAGAAGACAGATCGACAGATTGAAACTGGCCCTATTCGTGTTGTGCTGTCGATGTGTAAGCAGCAGGATTGCGAAACTGCTGAGGTAGGCACGGAGCCTCTCTCTCCCCCTGGCCCCCCTTCAGCCTGTGACCATTAATCAGCCCAGCCGTGCTCTGACCTCCGCTCCATCCTGACCAGGCAGAGGAGGGCTCGCAGCGCACGCCAGCCCAACGCTGACCCACACATTCCTGGGGTCCAGCCAGTGCGATATAGGACCCTACCATCCTACTCTGTTTAGTCTTCCCTGGCTCTGGTCGGCAGGAATAATGAAAGCCCACCAGCCTCAAGGGTGAGACAAAACTGGTGCTGGCACTGGTGCTAGCTCTCCCCAGTCGTAATTTGTATCTGAACTATCTGAGCTCAGGGCAGGAGAGGAGGAGAGGCCCATACATCCCACAAGGCCAGGCAGATTGTAGGGTGTGTGAGAGAGGGTGACAGAGATACTCAGAGAGACAGGGATATAGAGAGAGACACCCAGAGAGACAGGGAGACAGAGACACTCAGAGAGACAGGGAGATGGAGTTAGACACACACACAGAGAGAATCAACTATTAAAGACTACCAGAACCCACTGGATTCTCCAATTACCTTGAATGAGCTACAGGACAAAATACAAATCCTCCAACCCAAAAATGCATGTGGTGTTGATGGTATCCTCAATGAAATGATCAAATATACAGACAACAAATTCCAATTGGCTATACTAAAACTCTTTAACATCATTCTTAGCTCTGGCATCTTCCCCAATATTTGGAACCAAGGACTGATCACCCCAATTCACAAAAGTGGAGACAAAGTTGACCCCAATAACTATCGTGGGATATGCGTCAACAGCAACCTTGGGAAAATCCTCTGCATTACTATTAACAGCAGACTCGTACATTTCCTCAGTGAGCAAATGTCAAATTGTTTTTTTACCAAATTACCGTACAACAGACCATGTATTCACCCTGCATACCCTAATTGACAAACAAACAAACCAAAACAAAGGCAAAGTCTTCTCATGCTTTGTTGATTTCAAAAAAGCCTTCGACTCAATTTGGCATGAGGGTCTGCTATACAAATTGATGGAAAGTGGTGTTGGGAGGTAAAACATACAGTATTATAAAATCCATGTACACAAACAACAAGTGTGCGGTTAAAATAGGCAAAAAACACACACATTTCTTCCCACAAGCCCATGGGGTCAGACAGGGATGCAGCTTAAGCCCCACCCTCTTCAACATATATATCAACGAATTGGTGCGGGCACTAGAAAAGTCTGCAGCACCCGGCCTCACCCTACTAGAATCTGAAGTCAAATGTCTACTGTTTGCTGATGCTCTGATGCTTCTGTCACCAACCAAGGAGGGCCTACAGCAGCACCTAGATATTCTGCACAGATTCTGACAGACCTGGGCCCTGACAGTACATCTCAGTAAGACCAAAATAATGGTGTTCCAAAAAAGGTCCAGTTGCCAGGACCACAAATACAAATTCCATTTAGACACCGTTGCCCTAGAGCACACAAAAACTATACATACCTTGGCCTAAACGATCTGAGAGACAAGGCAAGATTGGCATTCTATGCCATCAAAAGGAACATAAAATTCAACATACCAATTAGGATCTGGCTAAAAATACTTGAATCAGTCATAGAACCCATTGCCCTTTATGGTTGTGAGGTCTGGGGTCCGCTCACCAACCAAGAATTCACAAAATGGGACAAACACCAAATTGAGACTCTGCATGCAGAATTCTGCAAAAAATATCCTCTGTGAACAACGTAGAACACCAAATAATGCATGCAGAGCAGAATTAGGCCGATACCCGCTAATTATCAAAATCAAGAAAAGAGCTGTTAAATTCTACAACCACTTAAAAGGAAGCTATTCCCAAACCTTCCATAACAAAGCCATCACCTACAGAGAGATTAACCTGGAGAAGAGTCCTCTAAGCAAGCTGGTCCTGGGGCTCTGTTCACAAACACAAAAACACCCCACAAAGCCCCAGGACAGCAGCACAATTAGACCCAACCAAATCATGAGAAAACAAATAGATATTTACTGGACACATTGGAAAGAATTAACAAAAAAACAGAGCAAACTAGAATGCTATTTGGCCCTAAACAGAGAGTACACAGTGGCAGAATACCTGACCACTGTGACTGACCCAAACTTAAGGACAGCTTTGACTATGTACAGACTCAGTGAGCCTGTACATAGGCCGCCGTAGTCAGACTTGGCTCTCAAGAGAAGACAGGCTATGTGCACACTGCCCACAAAATGAGGTGGAAACTAAGCTGCACTTCCTAGCCTCCTGCCCAATGTATGACCATATTAGAGACACATATTTCCCTCAGATTACACAGATCCACAAAGAATTCGAAAACAAACCCAATTTTGATAAACTCCCATAACTACTGGGTGAAATTCCACAGTGCGCCATCACAGCAGCAAGATTTGTGACCTCTTGCCACAAGAAAAGGGAAACCAGTGAAGAACAAACACCATTGTAAATACAACCCATATTTATGCTTATTTGTTTCCCCTTGTTTACTTTAACCATTTGTACATCGTTAACAACACTATATATGAAATTTCTGTATGTGTAATGTTTACTGTTAATTTTTATTGTTTATTTCACTTTTGTATATTATCTACCACACTTGCTTTGGCAATGTTAACACGTTTCCCATGCCAATAAATCCCCTTGAATTGAATTGAATTGAGAGGGAGACAGAGAGAGACACAGAGAGATAGTGAGATAGATAGAACACCAAGGAGAGAGAGAGAGACAGGGAGACAGGGAGATAGAGAGAGATACACACACAGAGATAGAGGGAGACAGAGAGAGAGACACATAGAAACAGTGAGATAGATAGAGAAACAAGGAGAGAGAGAGAGAGAGAGAGAGAGGGATACAGGGAGATAGAGAGAGACACACCCAGAGAGACAGGGAGAAACAGAAAATGTCAGGGAGACAGAGACACTCAGAGAGACAGGGAGATAGAGAGAGATAAACACACAGAGATAGAGGGAGACAGAGAGAGAGAGACACAGAGAAACAGTGAGATAGAGAGCGACACACCCAGAGAGACAGGGAGAAAAATAAAATGACAGGGAGACAGAGACACTCAGAGAGACAGGGAGATAGAGACACACAGAGAGATAGAGATGGAGACAGAGAGACAGTGAGATAGATAGAGAAACAAGGAGAGACAGGGAGATAGAGAGAGACACACCCATAGAGACAGGGAGATATAGAGAGATACAAGGAGATAGGGAGACAGAGAGAGATACTCAGAGAGACAGAGAGACACACAGAGAGAGACAGGCATATACAGTGCCTTGCGAAAGTATTCGGCCCCCTTGAACTTTGCGACCTTTTGCCACATTTCAGGCTTCAAACATAAAGATATAAAACTGTATTTTTTTGTGAAGAATCAACAACAAGTGGGACACAATCATGAAGTGGAACGACATTTATTGGATATTTCAAACTTTTTGAACAAATCAAAAACTGAAAAATTGGGCGTGCAAAATTATTCAGCCCCTTTACTTTCAGTGCAGCAAACTCTCTCCAGAAGTTCAGTGAGGATCTCTGAATGATCCAATGTTGACCTAAATGACTAATGATGATAAATACAATCCACCTGTGTGTAATCAAGTCTCCGTATAAATGCACCTGCACTGTGATAGTCTCAGAGGTCCGTCAAAAGCGCAGAGAGCATCATGAAGAACAAGGAACACACCAGGCAGGTCTGAGATACTGTTGTGAAGAAGTTTAAATCCGGATTTGGATACAAAAATATTTCCCAAGCTTTAAACATCCCAAGGAGCACTGTGCAAGCGATAATATTGAAATGGAAGGAGTATCAGACCACTGCAAATCTATCAAGACCTGGCCGTCCCTCTAAACTTTCAGCTCATACAAGGAGAAGACTGATCAGAGATGCAGCCAAGAGGCCCATGATCACTCTGGATGAACTGCAGAGATCTACAGCTGAGGTGGGAGACTCTGTCCATAGGACAACAATCAGTCGTATATTGCACAAATCTGGCCTTTATGGAAGAGTGGCAAGAAGAAAGCCATTTCTTAAAGATATCCATAAAAAGTGTCGTTTAAAGTTTGCCACAAGCCACCTGGGAGACACACCAAACATGTGGAAGAAGGTGCTCTGGTCAGATGAAACCAAAATGGAACTTTTTGGCAACAATGCAAAACGTTATGTTTGGCGTAAAAGCAACACAGCTGAACACACCATCCCCACTGTCAAACATGGTGGTGGCAGCATCATGGTTTGGGCCTGTTTTTCTTCAGCGAAGATGGTTAGAATTCATGTGAAGATGGATGGAGCCAAATACAGGACCATTCTGGAAGAAAACCTGATGCAGTTTGCAAAAGACCTGAGACTGGGATGGAGATTTGTCTTCCAACAAGACAATGATCCAAAACATAAAGCAAAATCTACAATGGAATGGTTCAAAAATAAACATATCCAGGTGTTAGAATGGCCAAGTCAAAGTCCAGACCTGAATCCAATCGAGAATCTGTGGAAAGAACTGAAAACTGCTGTTCACAAATACTCTCCATCCAACCTCACTGAGCTCGAGCTGTTTTGCAAGGAGGAATGGGAAAAAATGTCAGTCTCTCGATGTGCAAAACTGATAGAGACATACCCCAAGCGACTTACAGCTGTAATCGCAGAAAAAGGTGGCGCTACAAAGTATTAACTTAAGGGGGCTGAATAATTTTGCACGCCCAATTTTTCAGTTTTTGATTTGTTCAAAAAGTTTGAAATATCCAATAAATGTCGTTCCACTTCATGATTGTGTCCCACTTGTTGTTGATTCTTCACAAAAAAATACAGTTTTATATCTTTATGTTTGAAGCCTGAAATGTGGCAAAAGGTCGCAAAGTTCAAGGGGGCCGAATACTTTCGCAAGGCACTGTATATATATATATATATATATATATATATATATATATATATATATATATATATATTATATAGATATAGAGAGAGAAACAAAATGTAAAAAATATAAAACAATTAGAGAGTGCCATTTCCCCAAATTTGAAACCCTTATTCAAGGTTTTAAAGACCTCTTTGATGAGAGTAGGCTACCCGTCCTGTTTGGGGAGGACGCAGAGAGCTGTGGGTTGGCAGCGCACTACATTGCTGCCTGCAATAAGATGAGGGAGTGTCTGACAGACCAATCAACCTGCACATGTCCTCTACTGTATGCTTATTGTTATTGTTCAATGTATGGTTATTCTGACCCTTGGTTATTGTTGTTACTGTTGTCCCGTTGACAATTTACAGTCAGAGAGACAGGGAGTTAGAGAGAGACACACACAGAAGACAAAGAGATATATATAGAGACACACACACACACACACACACACACACACACACACACACACACACACACACACACACACACACAAACAGAGGCACACAGAGAGACAGGGAGATAGAGAAACAAGGATAGAGAGAGGGAGACAGAGAGAGACAGTGAGATAGATAGAGAAACAAGGTGTGTGAGAGAGAGACAGGGAGACAGAGAGAGACACTCAGAGAAACAGAGAGACACACAGAGAGAGACAGGGAGATAGAGAGAGATACACAGAGAGAGAGAGAGGGAGACAGAGAGAGACACAGAGAGACGGTGAGATAGATAGAGAAACAAGGAGAGAGAGAGAGAGAGACACACCCAGAGAGACATGGAGAAAGAGAGAGAGACAAGGAGACAGAGACACTCAGAGAGACAGGGAGCTAGAGAGAGACACACACACAGAGAGAGAGGGAGACAGAGAGAGACACAATGAGACGGTGAGATAGATAGAGAAACAAGGAGAGAGAGAGAGAGAGACAGGGAGACAGAGAGAGACACTCAGAGAGACAGAGAGACACACAGAGAGAGACAGGGAGATAGAGAGAGATACACACAGAGAGACAGGGATATAGAGAGAGACACACAGAGAGAGACAAGGAGACAGAGACACACACAGAGAGACAGTGATATATATATACAGTTGAAGTCGGACGTTTACATACACCTTAGCAAAATACATTTAAACTCAGTTTTTCACAATTCCTGACATTTAATCTGAATAAAAATCCCCTGTCTTAGGTCAATTAGGATCACCACTTTATTTTAAGAATGTGAAATGTCAGAATAATAGTAGAGAGAATTATTTATTTCAGCTTTTATTTTGTTCATCACATTCCCGGTGGGTCAGAAGTTTACATACACTCAATTAGTATTTGGTAGCATTGCCTTTAAATTGTTTTACTTGGGTCAAACGCTTCGGGTAGCCTTCCACAAGCTTCCCACAAGAAGTTGGGTGAATTTTGGCCCATTCCTCCTGACAGAGCTGGTGTAACTGAGTCAGGTTTGTAGGCCTCCTTGCTCGCACACGCTTTATCAGTTCTGGCCACAAATTTTCTATAGGATTGAAGTCAAGGCTTTGTGATGGCCACTCCATTACCTTGACTTTGTTGTCCTTAAGCCATTTTGCCACAACTTTGGAAGTATGCTTGGGATCATTGTCCATTTGGAAGACCCATTTGCGACCAAGACTGATGTCTTGAGATGTTTCTTCAATATATCCACATATACCCCCACATCCTGCAGCAAAGCACCCCCACATCATGACCCCCACATCCTGCAGCAAAGCACACCCACATCATGATGCTGCCAACCCCGTACTTCACGGTTGGGATGGTGTTCTTTGGCTTGCAAGCCTCCCCCTTCTTCCTCCAAACATAACTATGGTCATTATGGCCAAACAGTTCTATTTTTGTTTTATCAGACCAGAGGACATTTCTCCAAAAAGTACGATCTTTGTCCCCATGTGCAATTGCAAACCTTAGTCTGGCTTTTTTATGGCAGTTTTGGAGAAATGGCTTCTTCCTTGCTGAGTGGCCTTTCAGGTTATGTCGATATAGGACTCGTTTTACTGTGGATATAGATACTTTTGTACCTGTTTCCTCCAGCATCTTCACAAGGTCCTTTGCTGCTGTTCTGGGATTGATTTGCACTTTTCGCACCAAATTATGTTCATCTCTAGGAGACAGAACGTGTCTCCTTCCTGAGCAGTATGACGGCTGCCTGGTCCCATGGTGTTTATACTTCTGTACTATTGTTTGTACAGATGAACGTGGTACCTTCAGGTGTTTGGAAATTGCTCCCAAGGATGAACCAGACTTGTGGAGGTCTACAATTTTTTTTCTGAGGTCTTGGCTGATTTCTTTTGATTTTCCCATGATGTCAAGCAAAGAGGCACTGAGTTTGAAGGTATGCCTTGAAATACATCCACAGGTACACCTCCAATTGACTCAAATTATGTCAATTAGCCTATCAGAAGCCTCTAAAGCCATGACATAATTTTCTGTGATTTTCCAAGCTGTTTAAAGTCACAGTCAACTTAGTGTATGTAAACGTCTGACCCACTGGAATTGTGATACAGTGAATTATAAGTGAAATAATCTGTCTGTCAACAATTGTTGGAAAAATTACTTGTCATGCACAAAGTAGATGTCCTAACCGACTTGCCAAAACTATAGTTTGTTAACAAGAAATTTCTGGTGGTTGAAAAACAAGTTTTAATGACTCCAACATAATTGTATGTAAACTTCCGACTTCAATTGTAAAAAAATAAAATAAATAAATATATATATATATAGAGAGAGATGGAGAGAGAGAGAAAGAGAGGGAGATAGAGAGAGACACAGAGAGGGACACAGAGAGAGACAGGTAAATAGCGAGAGAGACACAGAGAGAGACAGGAAGATAGAGAGACAGAGAGAGACAGGGAGCTAGAGAGAGAGACACACACAGACAGAGAATGAGAGAGAGAGAATGAGAGAGAGAATGAGAGAGGATTATTTACAGAGAGAATGACAGAGAGAGAAAGAGATGAGCAGCATTCTGAATCTGACTCTGCCCCTCATCTCACCCCACCTCTGGCTCTTTCAACACAGGAAGTCCCCTCTACACACATTGTTTTGTTTGTCATAACCATTTAAAGATAAGCGGCTTAGTCATAATCTCTGGGTTTCCTAAAACCCAAGGCACAACTTCATCTGGGCTCGTGTTGAGGTGATTACTGGGTATGTTTATCAGAGAAGGCTTTTGTCTGTCTGAACTGTGTCTATGAATTCTATAAACTGTCCAGCGATGCAGTGGACCCGAAGGAGACACTTGAATTAAAACACAGAGATTTAGCACATTCTTACCAGCATGGTCATTACCGCTACACTGCAGTGGATGACTTGCTGTGTTTTTTTGGGATGGTTTGTGTGTGTGTGTGTGTGTGTGTGTGTGTGTGTGTGTGTGTGTGTGTGTGTGTGTGTGTGTGTGTGTGTGTGTGTGTGTGTGTGTGTGTGTGTGTGTGTATGGGGGTGCGGCTATTGTAAAACTAATATTTTGATGAGACGTGTGTCCACATTAAGTATGATCAGGTTCAGGCATGTGGTTTATATAAACTGTAAAATAGAACTGTGAAAAATGACTGTAAAAGTAATATCAACAGAGCTGGATTATAAGATTACTGTAACTAAGGACAGCTTTCAAAAGTGTTGCAACTTCACAAGAGTTTATGCAAGTGAACTGTCATCTGACATTGATTATTTACAATTTTAACATAGAGTTAGTGTGAAAAGGGGAGAGATAGACAGAGAAAGAAAAGGAAAGAGAGAGAGGTGAGTGTAAGAAAACAGCTGGAATTGTCTCTCGGATCACCCTCCAACACACAATCCTATGCAGTGCATTTACACTGATAACGCTACAGTGCATTGGTTGCATAAAGTACTAGACATCATGCTGCTCAGTGCTCAGCACTCTTCACTGGAGTGTTAGGGTGCCTGTGTGTGCATGCAGGGAAACAGTTTGGCCCGCTGTCAGAGAGGGGATGTGCAGGAGCATAATTAGTCTAATGACGCAGAGGGGCAACATCCTCCATGGCAGGCACACTGTCGTCCAGGGGGCTTTTGGTGGGAGCCAGGCTGGGATTAAAGGCTCTGGGCTGTCCCACAGGAGAAATGCCCGGAGCTTTGAAGGCTACGGGACGCATGTCCCGCTCCCCCTCGCTGGGGGACGGGAGGGGGCTACCTTCTAGCTGGGTTAGATAGATAGGGGAACGGTGGTTTGGAGGACAAATTAGCCAACATTGTTAACACAAAGGAGACAGCAGGCAGGTGGGCAAGGACATGTATGTAAACATTTACGACCGCCAAGCCTGTTGAAGGAGGGGGGAGGACACTGTACACTGAAATGACATGACGCCTTTGGCTACTGTAGCTCAACAGAGCTTACTAGATATGAAATGACCAAATCAGAGTTGTGTTAAAGAGGAAGAGTGAAAGTGAGGGTTCTTGCCCCCTGATTCATTCAGTGACATTCCATATTTCTCTATGTACTGGACCTGTTTAAAGTCCAGCTCCTGTTGTCATTTTTGTGGATAAGGAGCGTAAACCTCCTTGATTCATATTGAGAGTTCCTGCTCTCTGATTCATAAGGAGGGGGAGGACTGGGGGTGACATGGAGGTTACAACGTTATGTTTAAAAACACAAAAGACAGATGGAGAGAGCCAAAAGAGAAGAAGTTAGAAAACAACAGCCATTAGGGAGAGCTGGAGGGAGTGGGGAAGAGAAAGAGGCAGGGGGAGAAAAGAGGCAGGGGGAGAAAAGAGGCAGGGGGAGAAAAGAGGCAAGGGGAGAAAAGAGAAAGGGGGAGAAAAGAAGCAGGTGAGAAAAGAGGAAGGTGAGAAAAGAGGCAGGTGAGAAAAGAGGAGGGGGGAGAAAAGAAGCAGGGGGAGAAAAGAGGAAGGTGAGAAAAGAGGAAGATGGAGAAAAGAGGCAGGGGGAGAAAAGAGGCAGGGGGAGAAAAGAGGAAGGGGGAGAAAAGAGGCAGGTGAGAAAAGAGGAAGGTGAGAAAAGAGGAAGGGGGAGAAAAGAGGAAGGGGGAGAAAAGAGGAAGGTGGGAAAAGAGGCAGGGGAGAAAAGAGGAAGGTGAGAAAAGAGGCAGGGGGAGAAAATAAGCAGGTGAGAAAAGAGGAAGGGGGAGAAAAGAGGAAGGTGAGAAAAGAGGCAGGGGGAGAAAAGAGGCAGGTGAGAAAAGATGAAGGTGAGAAAAGAGGCAGGTGAGAAAAGAGGCAGGTGAGAAAAGAGGATGGGGAAGAAAAGAGGCAGGGGGAGAAAAGAGGCAGGTGAGAAAAGAGGCAAGGGGAGAAAAGAGGAAGGTGAGAAAAGAGGCAGGGGGAGAAAAGAGGAAGGTGAAAAAAGAGGCAGGGGGAGAAAAGAGGAAGGGGGAGAAAATAGGCAGGGGGAGAAAAGAAACAGGTGAGAAAAGAGACAGGGGAAGAAAAGAGGAAGGGGGAGAAAAGAGGAAGGGGGAGAAAAGAAGCAGGTGAGAAAAGAGGAAGGGGGAGAAAAGAGGCAGGGGGAGAAAAGAGGCAGGTGAGAAAAGAGGAAGATGAGAAAAGAGTCAGGGGGAGAAAAGAGGAAGGGGGAGAAAAGAGGCAGGGGGAGAAAAGAGGAAGGGAGAGAAAAGAAGCAGGTGAGAAAAGAGGCAGATGAGAAAAGAGGAAGGGGTAGAAAAGAAGCAGGTGAGAAAAGAGACAGGTGAGAAAAGAGGCCGGGGGAGAAAAGAGACAGGTGAGAAAAGAGGATGGGGAAGAAAAGAGGTAGGGGGAGAAAAGAGGAAAGGGGAGAAAAGAGGAAGGTGAGAAAAGAGGCAGGGGGAGAAAAGAGGCAGGTGAGAAAAGAGGAAGGTGAGAAAAGAGGCAGGTGAGAAAAGAGGCAGGGGGAGAAAAGAAGCAGGTGAGAAAAGAGACAGGTGAGAAAAGAGGATGGGGAAGAAAAGAGGCAGGGGGAGAAAATAGGAAGGGGGAGAAAAGAGGAAGGTGAGAAAAGAGGCAGGGAGAGAAAAGAGGCAGGTGAGAAAAGAGGAAGGTGAGAAAAGAGGCAGGTGAGAAAAGAGGCAGGTGAGAAAAGAGGATGGGGAAGAAAAGAGGCAGGGGGAGAAAAGAGGCAGGTGAGAAAAGAGGCAAGGGGAGAAAAGAGGCAGGGGGAGAAAAGAGGCAGGGGGAGAAAAGAGGAAGGTGAGAAAAGAGGCAGGGGGAGAAAATAGGAAGTGGGAGAAAATAGGCAGGGGGAGAAAAGAAACAGGTGAGAAAAGAGACAGTGGAAGAAAATAGGAAGGGGGAGAAAAGAGGAAGGGGGAGAAAAGAGGCAGGGGGAGAAAAGAGGAAGGGGGAGAAAAGAAGCAGGTGAGAAAAGAGGCAGGTGAGAAAAGAGGCAGGTGAAAAAAGAGGAAGGGGGAGAAAAAAAGCAGGTGAGAAAAGAGGCAGGTGAGAAAAGAGGAAGGTGAGAAAAGAGGCAGGTGAGAAAAGAGGAAGGGGGAGAAAAGAAGCAGTTGAGAAAAGAGGCAGGTGAGAAAAGAGGAAGGGGGAGAAAAGAGGCAGGTGAGAAAAGAGACAGGTGAGAAAAGAGGCAAGGGGAGAAATGAGGAAGGTGAGAAAAGAGACAGGTGAGAAAAGAGACAAGGGGAGAAAAGAGGCAGGGGGAGAAATGAGGCAGGGGGAGAAAAGAGACAGGTGAGAAAAGAGGAAGGGGGAGAAAAGAGGCAGGTGAGAAAAGAGACAGGTGAGAAAAGAGACAGGTGAGAAAAGAGACAAGGGGAGAAAAGAGGCAGGTGAGAAAAGAGGAAGGGGGAGAAAAGAGGCAGGTGAGAAAAGAGACAGGTGAGAAAAGAGGCAGGAGGAGAAATGAGGCAGGGGGAGAAAAGAGACAGGTGAGAAAAGAGGAAGGGGGAGAAAAGAGGCAGGTGAGAAAAGAGACAGGTGAGAAAAGAGGCAGGTGAGAAAAGAGGAAGGGGGAGAAAAGAGGCAGGTGAGAAAAGAGACAAGGGGAGAAAAGAGGCAGGGGGAGAAATGAGGCAGGGGGAGAAAAGAAGAGAGAGAAAAAGAGTGAGAGCTCTTTCTAGAGAAAGACGAAAATTGGCTGGAGAAATAACAAATAAACCTGGTTTGGGGATGGACGGAGGCCCTTGGGGAGCAATGGAGGGAAGATGGAGGGGTGAAGGGATAGAGGGAGGAGGATGTATCAGTGTCTGAGGGGCTGGTGGGGATTAGTGCGAGCTGGCGGAGGTCAGACCAGTGACCCCGTGGCGTATGCGGAACGTAAACACGGAGCGGAGGGGACGCGCCAGAGCAGATAATTAGCTCTGCTCACTGGATGTTCCAGGAGCCGGCAGGCCGACCCGGGGGAAGCAGCTGGGTAATCACACGCAGGGCAAGGTCGATAACCGTGTGTGTGTGTGTGTGTGTGTGTGTGTGTGTGTGATAACCAGGCCTCGGCCTGCAGTGTGTAACACGCACCCACCCACCTACCCACCCACAGCTCTGACCTGCCTCCACCCCGCTCAGGCCCGCCAGGCGGATCAACACAGCCCCGACTCCACACTAAGCCCCCCACTCCACCACGGGACAGTGGAACAGGAGCCCCATTCAGGGGGAAGGAGGGGTGGTGTGTTTTCTTTGGGTGTGCAAGAGAGAGTATCAGCAGGTTGGAGAAAAAGGGGAGAAAGAGAGAAAGACGACAGACTGGGGGAGGAGCAGAGGCCACATTTCACAGCCTAAATGACAGATTCAACCCAACCAGGACTCTTTACAAATTACCGCCTATGGTTTTTAAAGGGACCAGTTGATGTGGGTGTGTATTCAGATCTGTGTGTGTGTTGGCAGCTGCTGTTATTAGTCTAAACTAATGCTGATTCCCCTCGTCGCCTCATGGCTCCCCAAGGGAGGATGTTTGAGGAGTCTGTGTGTTTCTGCTTCACAGTAAACTTTTCTGCTGAATCACTACTGAGGGGTTGTGTTTGTGCTGTAAGTAAGCCTGCATGGAGAGCCTGGGGCGCTGGGGCGCAGGGGCCTGGTGGGCTGAGGAGCCGAGGGCCTGGGGAGCTCTGGGGCTGATTTCATTAGAAATCATCAGATCAATGTTTACGTGGAAAATCAAGTGTTTTGACATATTTTTATAATCCGTAAAGTCTGGATTCGAAGAGTTAGAGCAACAACACACAGGCATTTCACCATTATCCACTAACCACAATGCATATCCTTAAAGTCAACAATTCAGGTCCCTTAAGGAGAGGAGAGGAGTGGCAGATGACTGACCAGTCATTTCAGATTATGGTGTAGGGACAAAGTTGGTTCTGGAACTCTAGCCTACAACTGTACTAACAATGGAGATAGTGACCTGTCCTACTACTGATGATCCCCGGTATAGTTATTATAGTATTTACCTGGACATCGCCTCCTCTTGAGGACACACTCTTTCTTTTCCCAGATGGGGGGACAGAGTTTTCCGTAGGCGGAAGGGAACTGGACAACTTCCCGGGTCCTCGTCTCCTCACCCCATTTAAATCCACAGGTTTTCCCTGACCGGGAGCAGGGGCTCCACTCGCCCCACTCACCCACCGCGCAGTGCACTGCACAAATAATTAAGAAAGAGGGGGAGACACAAGAGGCAGAGTCCAAATATATTCACAACCAAAATTCACGTATAGAAGGGCAAAGACACTGTAAAGCATTTGAAGTTAACACCAGTGGAGTCTAGTGCCACTTTAAATCAGAGGTTGGGCTTATTGTTTTGGCTGGATACTAAACACACCATGTGTTTGATGTGTTCCATATCTTTCCATTCCGGCCCAATGAGCCCATCCTCAGATTTCCTCACCAGCCTCCACTGGTAAACTCTCTCTCCTACTTGTTCTGGAGCTCACCTTGAAGGGAACACTCCATGAGTTTGTCATTTGGTTCAAACTCGTCTGGACAGACGTGGTGACACTTCCCCAGCAGCAAGTACAGGCCTGGTCTGCACCTCGTACATGTGTCATTGATCAGACAGGCATCACAGTCCGCAGGACACTCTGAAACACCAACACATACATAATATTACACCTGCACTGGAGTCAAATCACATCAACACACACAACAAAGACCTTTCCAATTACATTTAACTGCATTCTTCCATTCTAAGAAAACCAAATGCAATACGATATGCTATTTTAACTCCACATTTTACATCATGTGATTGAGACATAGAAACAAACATGTAACGATAATACACTACACTAGTCCTCTCTTTGTAACGTGTCTAACACCGACACCGTCAGGACTTGATAATAACGTAACAGTCTAATATTCTACTCACTGGGAACACATTCCCTTTGTGTGTCGCTGCAGACCAGGCTCTCTGGGCAGCTCTCCTGGCACTTGCCCAGGTGGAGATAGTACCCCGCTCGGCACCGCATGCAAAGGTTCTTATTGAAGCAAGAATCACACTCCGGCCTGCACTCTGAAACACCCAGTCAGTTGGTCAACAGCCTGCACATTTATGTTGCTCTTGAAGTTATTTATTGAACATGCAGTATGTTAGAATGAGCAGCACTCTAAAACAGGAAAATTGTCTGCACATCGATGCACATCCCTTTATGAGATTTTAATGTACAAAATAATAGAAGATCATGTATTTGGAGTGACTGGCATGCAGTGATACCAAATGGACTTAATACATACACTAAAACACAGATTAAGCCTAGTCCTGGACTAAAAAGCACGTTCAATGGAGATTCTCAGTTGAAATAGTGTTTAAGTCTAGGTCTAGGCTTAATCTGTCTATGTAAACAGGCCCTGTAAACCACCCCTTAGTGTAAAAGTAGAGGTAGGCTATAAACGTCTTTGGTAATAGCCATGCAACTTACTTGTGCATGTGTTTCTGTCTGGTGAGCGGGTGCCGTAGAAACCACTGGGGCAGGAGGGCAGACACACCCCCATCTGCCTCATCCCATTTCTCTCCAGGAAGATAAAGAGGCGGGGCTTACAGGACAGACAGCCATTGTAATCAGAGCAGGTCAGACAGCCTCCCTGGCACCCTGAGCTTACCCCTTGGTTCTCTGCAGGTAAGACGGAGGGAGATGATGTGGCACAGAAGGACAAAAGTCAGTTTAGTCATTTTACTTCGTATGTGTCTCAAATGGCATAACTACTGCAGAAGTAGTGCAGTAGTATAGTATAGGGAATAGGTTGCCATTTGGGACACAACCATACAATCAGTTAGCACAGGGGCTTTCAACCTGTTTCGGTTACTGTACCCCTCCAATCACATTTTGATCTGCCTGAAGTATCCCCTCCTCCTGTAAAACTGATCGTTAGGAATATGGGTCCTTTCCAAGTACCCTGTGTACAGGCCAGGTTGACAGGTACCCTCACAGGGTACTGCTACCCAAAGATGAGAAGCATTGATTAAGCAAAGACTCTTACCCAGAGTGCCTTATAATAACATACGTGTATTGAACTAAAGTAACTGAGACAACAACATGATCATTGCAAAAGGCATTGTCTTGTGGCCTCACTCCTACGTGATGCTTGTCCCTAAACTGACACGGTACTGTATCTGACTTTAACAATATGCAAAAGATGCATCATCACCCAGCCACACTAAACCAACCAACAACGGTGGAACAGAGGAACATCCCTCAACATGTTGTTACACTATCATTTACATTCAATAGAACTAATGTGGAAATGGAGATATCCTACGTTTTTAAAAGAATCGACAATGCAAATCTAAGTTATAGTTTTAACATATTACTGCAGCAGTGAGACAGATGGTGTTAACCAACACTACAAGTCAACATATCCTCTCTCTCTCTCTCTCTCTCTCTCTCTCTATGCTAATTAAATAAAGAGGAACTACTGCTTACATTTAAACAAATATAGCTCTTAAGACTGTATGAACTGTTTGTAGTCTTCTGAATTGTGTGCATTAATTTGTGTAGAATTGTATTAAAGTAATGACTTCTATCCAACTACTGCAACGAGGATACCAAATAGCCAACAAAGCGTTTGGATGGTGACAAAATGCTACAGATTTACATATTTTTCTGGGAACAATGACCATAGAAGAACTCAATAATAAACATGACAGGCAACAAGCAGGCCTGTGGACTCTCTTGGCTGGAAAAAAGAATCAAATGAGACGTCAAGCATGCAAAGGTTTGCACGAGACGCCAGAAGCCGCGCACTTCTTATTCTCGGAGTACAGTTTATTCATTGTACGAAGGACGAAACAATTTGGCAAAATGTTCAATATTCAGATAGACCTCCAGCAAACTGTTTGCCATAACAATGCAAACACAGCCAAATGAGTAAGATGAGTAATCGGCACTGGCACAACTTTGCAACATGTCTCAAATTCATCTTCATTATGCTTCGTGTTGAAGATAAGCCTATCTGTCGACCCACATCGTTCACAGGGTCGACTGTGTTAGAAACAGGGAAAGGCTGAGCTTTCATTCTTTTTATTTTTTTTATTTCACCTTTATTTAACGAGGTAGGCCAGTTGAGAACAAGTTCTCATTTACAACTGCGACCTGGCCAAGATAAAGCAAAGCAGTGCGACGAAAACAACAATGTTACACATGGGATAAACAAACGTACAGTCAATAACACAATAGAAAAATCTGTATACAGTGTGTGCAAATGAAGTAAGGAGATAAGGCAATAAATAGGCCAATAGTTGTGAAGTAATTACAATTTAGCAATGTACACTGGAGTGATAGATGTGCAGATGAGGATGTGCAAGTAGAAATACTGGTGTGCAAAAGAGCAGAAAAACTAAAACAAATATGGGGATGAGGTAGGTAGTTGGTTGGATGGGCTATTTACAGATGGGCTGTGTACAGCTGCAGCAATCGGTAAGCTGCTCTGACAGCTGATGCTTAAAGTTAGTGAGGGAGATATAAGTCTCCAACTTCAGTTATTTTTGCAATTCGTTCCAGTCATTGTTGGCTTTGGGGATGACCAGTGAGATACAGTGCCTTGCGAAAGTATTCGGCCCCCTTGAACTTTGCGACCTTTTGCCACATTTCAGGCTTCAAACATAAAGATATAAAACTGTATTTTTTTGTGAAGAATCAACAACAAGTGGGACACAATCATGAATTGGAACGACATTTATTGGATATTTCAAACTTTTTTAACAAATCAAAAACTGAAAAATTGGGCGTGCAAAATTATTCAGCCCCCTTAAGTTAATACTTTGAAGCGCCACCTTTTTCTGCGATTACAGCTGTAAGTCGCTTGGGGTATGTCTCTATCAGTTTTGCACATCGAGAGACTGACATTTTTTCCCATTCATCCTTGCAAAACAGCTCGAGCTCAGTGAGGTTGGATGGAGAGTATTTGTGAACAGCAGTTTTCAGTTCTTTCCACAGATTCTCGATTGGATTCAGGTCTGGACTTTGACTTGGCCATTCTAACACCTGGATATGTTTATTTTTGAACCATTCCATTGTAGATTTTGCTTTATGTTTTGGATCATTGTCTTGTTGGAAGACAAATCTCCGTCCCAGTCTCAGGTCTTTTGCAGACTCCATCAGGTTTTCTTCCAGAATGGTCCTGTATTTGGCTCCATCCATCTTCCCATCAATTTTAACCATCTTCCCTGTCCCTGCTGAAGAAAAGCAGGCCCAAACCATGATGCTGCCACCACCATGTTTGACAGTGGGGATGGTGTGTTCAGGGTGATGAGCTGTGTTGCTTTTACGCCAAACATAACGTTTTGCATTGTTGCCAAAAAGTTCAATTTTGGTTTCATCTGACCAGAGCACCTTCTTCCACATGTTTGGTGTGTTTCCCAGGTGGCTTGTGGCAAACTTTAAACAACACTTTTTATGGATATCTTTAAGAAATGGCTTTCTTCTTGCCACTCTTCCATAAAGGCCAGATTTGTGCAATATACGACTGATTGTTGTCCTATGGACAGAGTCTCCCACCTCAGCTGTAGATCTCTGCAGTTCATCCAGAGTGATCATGGGCCTCTTGGCTGCATCTCTGATCAGTCTTCTCCTTGTATGAGCTGAAAGTTTAGAGGGACGGCCAGGTCTTGGTAGACCTTCCATTTCAATATTATCGCTTGCACAGTGCTCCTTGGGATGTTTAAAGCTTGGGAAATCTTTTTGTATCCAAATCCGGCTTTAAACTTCTTCACAACAGTATCTCGGACCTGCCTGGTGTGTTCCTTGTTCTTCATGATGCTCTCTGCGCTTTTGACGGACCTCTGAGACTATCACAGTGCAGGTGCATTTATACGGAGACTTGATTACACACAGGTGGATTGTATTTATCATCATTAGTCATTTAGGCCAACATTGGATCATTCAGAGATCCTCACTGAACTTCTGGAGAGAGTTTGCTGCACTGAAAGTAAAGGGGCTGAATAAATTTGCACGCCCAATTTTTCAGTTTTTGATTTGTTAAAAAAGTTTGAAATATCCAATAAATGTCGTTCCACTTCATGATTGTGTCCCACTTGTTGTTGATTCTTCACAAAACAATACAGTTTTATATATTTATGTTTGAAGCCTGAAATGTGGCAAAAGGTCGCAAAGTTCAAGGGGGCCGAATACTTTCGCAAGGCACTGTAAATGGGGCTTTGGTGACAAAACTGAGGGCACTGTGATAGACTGCATCCAATTTGCTGAGTAGAGTGGAGGCTATTTTGTAAATGACATCGCCGAACTCAAGCATCTGTGGGATAGTCAGTTTTACGAGGGTATGTTTGACAGCATGAGTGAAGGAGGCTTTGTTGTGAAATAGGAAGCCGAGTCTAGATTTAACTTTGGATTGGAGATGCTTAATATGAGTCTGGAAGGAGAGTTTACAGTCTAGCCAGACACCTAGGTATTTATAGTTGTCCTCATATTCTAAGTCAGAACCGTCCAGAGTAGTGATGATAGTCGGGCGGGCGGGTGCGAGCTGCGATTGGTTGAAGAGCATGCATTTAGTTTTACTTGCATTTAAGAGCAGTTGGAGGCCACGGAAGGAGTGTTGTATGACATTGAAGCTTGTTTGGAGGTTAGTTAAAACAGTGTCCAAAGAAGGTGTTGTCTGCGTAGAGGTGGATCAAAGAATCACCCGCAGCAAGAGCGACATCATTGATATGTACAGAGAAAAGAGTCGTCCCGAAAATTTAACCCTGTGGCACCCCCATAGAGACTGCCAGAGGTCTGGACAACAGGCCCCCTGATTTGACACACTGAACTCTATCTGAGAAGTAGTTAGTGAACCAGGCGAGGCAGTCATTAGAGAAACCAAGGCTGTTGAGTCTGCCGATAAGAACACAGTGATTGACAAAGCAACTGGCTTGGGCCAGTTGCTGCGGGGGGTGGAGGGCTGTTGGCCGGGGTTGGGGTAGCCAGGTGGAAAGCATGGCAAGACGTAGAGAAATGCTTATTGAAATTCTCGATTATCGTGGGAAAAATCAGTGGTGACAGTGTTTCTTAGTCTCAGTGCAGTGGGCAGCTGGGAGGAGGTACTCTTATTCCCCATGGACTTTACAGTGTCCCAAAACTTTTTGGAATTAGTGCTGCAGGATGCAAATTTCTGTTTGAAAAAAATAGCCTTTGCTTTCCTAACTGACTGTGTGTATTGGTTCCTAACTTCCCTGAAAGGTTGCATATCGCGGGGGCTATTCGATGCTAATGCAGTACGCCACCGGATGTTTTCGTGCTGGTCAAGGACAGTCAGGTCTGGACTGACTTCCCTGAAAAGTTGCATGTTATGACTGATGGTAGGATTAGAAAGGGATTGCAAAACTGCCTGGCTGTAGGCCTACACATCCTACTCAGATAGCAAGCCTTGTGTCAGAGATATTTACAAAGCCCTGCCAGAATGTGAATAACATCTAATTTCTCTGTTGGTTGGTGTGGAGGTTGGCTCAGGTTGATTAACATTTTATGTACGCAGAATGTTTACAGGAAAGTGTTATTACTCAGACTTCTCCAAAATGTTGGTCTCCAGGTTAAAGTCCTGCATACATGTGTCCAGTCTCTGCTATAAGGAGGCTATAAAAGGCCTAGGGTAGGACAGTGTCTTTGAAGGAGGGATAGTGTCATCACAGTATGTGAGAAGTCTACAGACAATCGGGGAACTGAGCAGCGCTCCATTACCATAAACTGCCATCTTGGACTGGGCACAAGTGAAACCTCATGCGTCCTGACTGCTGCTGCTGCTGCTGATTTAAGCCATGTGTGACTGACTTGTAGGGCAGCATGTCAAGTGGCTTAACTCTCAACTCTTGTTGAATTACAGAGCTTGACCTCAGAGGACAGTGGAGATGAGGACAGACTGGTTGAGAGGAGAAGAGGTTGGGTATATTCTAGGACTACCAGCAGGAGCTGCAAGTGAGTACCTGACTGAGGAAATATGTTACCATGTTACCATGTCATTTCAACAACAAAAAAATCAATGTGATGATGTTGAATTAACATGGAAAACCGATTGCAAAAAGTCATCATCGCAAGTGAATTTTGACTTTATTTTACACCCATTTTTACCGAAATCCAACTATGTTGTGATTTTTGTTGTTGTGGTTGATTTCACGTTGAATTCACGTTAGCTGGCATCTCAACCAAATGTAAATCAAAACTAGACGTTGAAATGACTTCTCTGCCCAGTGGGCAGATGTATTCAGTTTTTTACCATTGTAGCATAGAAACTGCAACCAAGTTTCTATGTTCATAAGGCTAATGACTTTAATGTGTGCAGGTTTTTGGGGACCCTAAGCCCCCCAACTCGCAGGCAAAACATTTTAGTGGCCCACCTCTTGGCGGTAGAGAGAAATATTTGCAGCTTTAAAGTTAATGGCCCTTTGCCATGGGGGGGGGGGGGGAGAAAATGCTGCAGTTTTAAAGCAGATTTTCAGCAATTCTACAAATGTTTCCATGGGGCAGAGAGGAAATGTTGCAGTTTTTTTCTATGCTACAATGGTAAAAAATGTAATACATCTGTCCACTCAAGAGCTGGGTCAAAGGCCAGAGAATGGCATGCATGGTACCTGATGCAATGACAGGGAGCACCTCTCTGAGTCAGATATTTTGAGCTCATTTAGTACAGATTGGATTGCTATTGCTAGAGCTAGACACTGGTCTATGGTCAGTTTGTAATGATTTCCCTTGATGGTTAAGGTAAGGGTTTGGGGATCCTATATCAGTTCTTAGGGGGAATATCTCAGGGGCAACTTCTGGGATTGCGACACATGGTAAGAGCTAGTCTCAGTATTCACCACTGCAGAGCTACGCAAGGAGCATTTCAGTGTGTGCAGTAGGTGTTTTATCCTCCTAGTTCTCTGGCATATCGTGCCGTGGGTGAGTTGTTGGTCTTTTCTCCCTCCTTCACTTCATGGTTAGCTGCCAGATTGCAATAGATCACAGAGATTGTGTTTGACATATCTTAGCAATCTTTACAACTGCTGTCCATTTGCCCTCATGTGTTCCTGCCAAGGCCCCCTAATTCACAGAACCCTTAACACAGAGGAATTTTGCCTTACCTACAGTAGCTCGCACTGACACAACAGGGCAACCCCATGGTAACAGAATTATGCTAATACTCCGATTTCTATCTTTAAAATGAATGCCAAACAAAAACCATTGATTTCAAAGTTTAACAAAGATATAACTCTATGCATAATGATTTCTTTTAACAATTTACATTGGACATTTTAAAAATAAACATTTTCTGGAAAAACTGTGCAGATGCAAAGTTTGGTAGCAGAATTACGGTAAAATCTCAACTTTACATCTGCACAGTTCTTACAGGAAATGGTAGTCCTTGTAGATATGATCTGTACCGTGAGGTCTACACCGTGAAGGCTGTACCGTGAGGTCTGTACCGTGAGGTCTGTACCGTAAAGGCTGTACCGTGAGGTCTGTACCGCGAAGGCTGTACCGTGAGTCCTGTACCGTGAGGTCTGTACCGTGAAGGCTGTACCGTGAGGTCTGTACCGTGAGGTCTGTACCGTGAGGTCTGTACCGCGAAGGCTGTACCGTGAGGTCTGTACCGTGAGGTCTATACCGTGAAGGCTGTACCGTGAGATCTGTACCGCAAAGGCTGTACCGCGAGGTCTGTACCGTGAAGGCTGTACCGTGAAGGCTGTACCGTGAGGTCTACACCGTGAAGGCTGTACCATGAAGGCTGTACCGTGAGGTCTGTACCGTAAGGTCTACACCGTGAAGGCTGTACCGTGAAGGCTGTACCGTGAGGTCTGTACTGTGAGGTCTACACCGTGAAGGCTGTACCGTGAAGGCTGTACCGTGAGGTCTACACCGTGAAGGCTGTACCGTGAAGGCTGTACCGTGAGGTCTACACCGTGAAGGCTGTACCGTGAAGGCTGTACCGTGAGGTCTGTACCGTGAGGTCTACACCGTGAAGGCTGTACCGTGAGGTCTGTACCGTGAGGTCTACACCGTGAAGGCTGTACCGTGAAGGCTGTACCGTGAGGTCTACACCGTGAAGGCTGTACCGTGAAGGCTGTACCGTGAGGTCTATACCGTGAAGGCTGTAAAAAGACGTTTGCTTTTCCAAGATGTTTTCTTCATCAAACACTGGACTGTTTTTGGCCAGTTGATTGCATGGTCACGGTCCCTGACTGAGAGCTCATTCACCCTGCTCTCTCTGTCTGGCTATCACAGATATGTCAGGTCGGACTCCTTCAATTAGCACCAGCTAAGTAGGCTGCGATGCACGAGGTGAGGTCCACAGTTTGCCTATCTGGAATGCACCCACAAACCAATGTGGACCCACAATTTCTACGTAGGCATGTAGGGTTTAGGTAAGAAGATGATATATCATGTTGAAGTGGTTCTTAAGATGTTAAACACGCACCCCAAAACACCGCTATTGTTTGTTACTAGCCTACCTTTCCAGATAACAATCCACCTGGCAACAGGTGATGCATGCAACACTCAACCATTCTACTAAGGCAGAAGAGCACATCTGGAAGCTCATCTGGAACTTCAATATAGTGCAGAGAGAGAATAATAAAGCAAGCTCCATGATACTACTGACAAGATACAGGGTGAGACCTGTGGAGTTACTTGACACAGAACATGATATCTATTAGGCTTAAAGAAAGATGCTGAACGGATACCTTCATGCAGAGTTCTCCAACTCTGGTCCTGGAGAACTACTGGAAGTGCTGGCTTTTGTTCCAGCCCAGCACTAATACACAGGACCGGGGTTGGAGAACCCTGCCATGGTCAATGCTGCTGATACTCTGAACATCTAGGGAGCAAAAACAAAATTAAAGTGTCTACTGATTTACCAGAGCTTCTTTGTTTTGTTTTGGATATGATGATAGTTTTGCTTCAGAGCTTTGAAATACTGTAAATAATTTAATGCAAAATACTACCTCTGAATTTCTAACTGAAAAATGTTTGAATTGCCTACTAAATATGAACAGTTCCCTCTTCCATTTTTTCAACACCACAAAATATTATCGCCACAGAAAGTCACAGTTATGGTAAGCAAAAAAAGAACGCCCTTTGAAGATGGAAATGGCCAGGCTTTCATGTATTTTCATATTAGATGCACAATCTTATATTCTACATGTATTACAATCAAGAAGATAACTGTATCGGCATCCTCTAACAGCGGTTAGATGGCACGCGCTGCCACATGCTCAAAGCTCCTACTCAGTGTTGCACGGAGTTTGTCAAGGAAGCACAAGCACTGCAGACATTCCATAACATCAGTGAAATGCAAATATAATACACTTCACGTGAACTTTGTATGTAATGAATCATTTAGATCAGAAAGTTATAACAATCTTTTGTCGGCAGACATGCCGCGTAAAAAGTTATCTGCTTCTGGCCGCTAGAGAGCGATGGGAACTAGGGGACGCAGCGCGCACTGCGGACGGAGCTTTGTGGAATACACTTCTAAGAAAACTGTCAGGGAACAGTGACTGGTTGAATTTTATCAGTAGAAAATGACAACACTGAGGGTCATGTAATGTTGAACACCATGCAGTCCAATTATTGACTGCGGTGTGGTTGAGGACGAAATGTGCGTAAAATTGGCCGCTGCAGAGAGTAAAGTGCGCCTATTGCTTTTGTAGACACAATATAGTGAGTTCCACAGAGGCACCCAGTCTCGCCTAGTGATTAAAATACAAGTTTATTCATTTAAATTACATATTGATCTGATAACAACACATGTTTAGATTGATCGAGTTGCCCTCGATTATAAATAAATGCAGGCTTTACTTAAAAAACTATATCATATTATAAATTATAGGCTACCCACCCTATCAACATTGTTTATATAAATTAATTTATGGGAAGTTTCATTTTTTGTAATAGAGATTGAACCACAGGACTATGTTATTACATCTCCACCTCAACCAAAAAGCATTCCACCCCAAGTAGGCATATTTCCTAAAGCCATGCTATGATCTTTCATTGCACATGTCATTGTCAAGTATGAGATGTTCAGTACCCATATTGTTATGTTATTTATATATCTACATGAATGTCATATGGCATGATAGGCACTACAACACTAAAGTAGGGTTGAATGGAACAGAGACCAGGAGCATGTGTGTGCGCGCGAGCAACTCACTGCATGCGCCGTCGCTCTTTACTCACGTTTATTTTGCCGATGCCTAGAGGGGTGCTGCTGACAATCAGTGTATTCCATGCAGTGCAAGATCAAAACAAAGTAGATCAGTTGTAATTGCATAGTAACCCGGAGATGATGACTTGAATAGCCAATGTCAATGTCCTCCAGAAAAGTGCAGCTTTGATTCCACTTTTTTGAGAGGGAATGTGTTGTCTTATTCCTGGAAAGAGCAGAATCCCCTGCTCTGCGCAGAGAGTGATGTCTGTTTTACGATGGCCCAATGACACCTGGGCCGTTTAGACAGTAACATCCTTAATAGAATCTTCATGTGTGCCACAAAGCGAGACCAAATCAGGTATCCGTAGTGAGCATATTCCCACAATCAAACCGTTAGATTATCACCCACCGCGGGAAAAGTAAAATACTAAAAGAAAGAAAGCGTAGATCATATAATCGAGGCTGGCATATTGATACAGTTTCAGTTGTCTTCCTGTATCCTCCACTGATACTCTCTCGAAGTTCGCCGCACGTCCAGGTGTGAGGGCTACTTTATTGTGCCCTGCGTGTAGGAGGAGGTCATCGCGTCATCCCCATCATCTAATCGATTAGACCAAAACTGGGAGCCGCGCGCGTCACTGGCAGCAGCAGCACCTAACTGTAATAAAGTAACACGTTTCGATGAGGTGAGAATGTGTTGGTTCTCTTGATTGTCGCGCACCTCTCATTGGTCGACAGTTAAAGCAAAAATAATATGCGCAGTTTCAGCTCTTTTCAGTTTTGCGTGCAATACTCATTCCCCCACTCCAACTCACTCTCTTATGACTTCAGCCCTCTGCCGTCTCCCTCGAAAGTTTATTTAGAGGGCAAGCCCCCCACGTCAGATTTCCTTTGCTTTTGACCCCTCGGTTGAGAAGACTTTTACTTTGCATGGTGTTGATAATGTGTCATTTGGGAAATTGCGCTGGTTTACGCACGTAGTATTTCTATGAAATTTCAGATATGCACTGTTTATGGCCAAATAGTCCTTTTAATTTCGAATTTATGATACACTTTTATTATGTTTGATTACTGTTATTTCTGGCTACAGAGAAACACACTTTAAACGTTTTAATTGTTTGTAGATGGCACTAATTGCAATCATCAAGAACACAAAAAAGGAGTGCACTTGTGCAAGAAAGCATTATTGCATGCCGTGCTGTTTAGTTTGTGTTGTTTTTGATGTACAATCACTTTAAACCTCAAGAGACAAGTCTCCCATTCTCTGCTTATATATAACACGCTAGCTTGGTCTAGTGCGCAGCGAGCGGAACCTCTGATGGGCCTGCGGTCGAGTAACTCTCACAAAGAGAGAGTGAGAGGGAGTGAGAGGGAGGGAGAGAGAGACATTTCATAGTATAGCCTAATCTGGTTTGAGGGGACCTGTCAAGTAAAGTGTGGTATGCAATTAACCCAAAGCCAGGCTCCTCCTTAACTCGCGTCTTTTGAAGATACTGAATCTATTCCATTTTAGTCTGACATAATTCTCCACGGCAATTATGGCTCTTGAGTTTGTTTATGAATTTGTGCACTTGTCAAGTATGAGAAGACGATCAGTAAGCAGCTCGAGGGAGTCAGCATGGGACCCTCTAAAATAATCTCTGTATTGCATATATATGCTGTCATTACGCGCCGTAACCAGTTGGGTATGCAGAACGGAGCGCGCATGTTTATGTAACAAAGCACTATGGACAATGGCATATTTTTTTCTGTAACCTATTTGTTATTGTATGGTGTTCTTGTTAGTGGAGGCCTCCAACAAGGGGAGCTTAACTGAACATCTGTAGGTAGGCAGTAGGCTTTCTCATTGCCGTACGGTGAGGAGAGGAGAGGAAAGGAGAGAAGCCGTTTGTCCCATCGCCTCTAGAGGGAGTCAGTGCCATAAAAGCGTCTGTCTGCAGTGATTCATATCAATGGAACAGGTTTTGGTGGCAGCGTTGTTTAGGAAAACCTTGAGAGACCCTCTTCCATTCTGTGTGGGGAAGGTCACACTAAGACAAATATATGTACTTGTATGTTCTATCCCAACAACACCACCAGCGATAGGAGAGATGATATAGGGAGAGAGCGTTATATGTATTTATTTTCACATCATTACAACACTGTACATAGCCATAATATGACATTTGAAATGTCTCTATTCCTTTGAAACTTTTGTGAGTGTAATGTTTACTGTTAATGTCTGATAATTTATTTCACTTGTGTTTATTATCTACAGTATTTAACTTGCTTTGGCATTGTAAACATGTTTCCCATGCCAATAAAGCCCTTTGAATTGAATTGAATAGAGTGGTTCCTCTGCTGCTTGTTTCATTCCTAGAGAAGGGGTTATTTACATGTCTGGCACTATTAGCAGAGTGGATGTCTCTCTCTAACCAGCTCTAACTGTTGATGTTTAGAATAATATAATGCAGACCAATACTTCCCTCCATTGTGGCTGCTACACCAATCACACTGAAGTGCAATATAATGTAAGCATTGTGTTGGTTGTTTTTACTGTAGGAGGGTGAACTAAAGTCTCCATTGTCAACTGCACCTACATAGAACTAGGCCATGCAGTAGTATTACAGATGGATTTGTATGATGTTGATTCATTTCTCCTCTTGTCTGAATATCAAATACTTTAACCACAGCTAAGATGCAAAGGGCCGACCTCAACCATGATATGTCCAATTGTATTTGTCACTGATAGTGTGCGGACATTGTACTCAAAATCCATGGAATGAAGGTTATAGCTAGGTCCCCAAGATGTTGAACATAAGGGAGGGTTAGAAACAAGCCCCTCTTTGTACCCCAGCCCCCCTCATAGTGTTGTCCCATACAGAGGGGTGCTGCCTGGGAGGGCAGAAGAGGGGGTGGGAGGGGGAAGGTCGCTTGGTCACTCCCTGTGACCGCCTGCGAGAGGATCCATCAACAACCTTAAATGAAGTCTGCCAGGTGCACGAATCAACCACAGAACAGTGGGCTCCAGCTGACAATGGGGCAGTAGGGAAAATCAAACTCCGAGCCAGGGAACTGGGAGGAATTATCATGTTTTATTGGATATTTCTATTTGTCTGCCCTAGTCTGCACATGTCTGTTGTCATCCCATCCATTGTGATCTCTGCATGAGTGATTATTTGGACGGTAACTAAGGTTGCCCCAAATGGCACCCTATGGGCCTTGGTCAAAAGTAGTGCACTATGTATGGAATAGGATGCCTTTTAGGAGGCAGCCACTGACATTCTCCCCAATGATGATGCCCATGTGCAGTAGTTCATCTTCATTGTCTTACCATTACGATTCAGTTACCCTGGATGGCAATGGAGATGGAGATTCAAAGTGGGCCGTGATGGTGAGCCATGGAGAGCCTGTGAAAACACACAGCACCCTCTCTGTCCTTATAAGCATGTTTTCTAAGGCGGCAGCAGCGTTCCATTTTAGCAGCCTGTGTCCTGATGATAATCCCAGGTTCACACTGATCCAGGACATTCTCCGAACATGAAGTAACCAGAGTGTGCATGGATGGGATGAGGAGAGGGAGAGGAGTGGGTATGGTGTCAGCCATATTGAATGTGCCCATGAGGGCACTGTGAAGCGCTATGCCCACATTCTTATCTTGGTACATTCAGATTACCATGGTCTGAAGGGCTTTGTCTGTTATTGTAGTTCTATTTCTATGATGTCACCCTCACAGTCAGAGCCTCCAAATAAATGGATGTTACTTCATGAGATTGTCCTATCTGGAGGCAGAGGGCTTAGATCAAACCACTGCGGCATGCATGACACAGATGCTTGTATCGAGGTTGGTGGGGGGGATCATGTCTGAGTAAAGGGGATTCAGGACAGGACAGATAATCAAGGATCAGTTCAGCTGCCTGCCATGCAGAGTGAAAACACAGCTAGGTGAGGAGAGGACAGAGAGAGCCACGTCATGTGTCATTGATAGAAACACACAGGGACGCACGCACACACACGCACGCACGCACGCACGCACGCACGCAGGCACGCACGCACGCATACACACACACAGGGGCGTTCGGCCCTGGATTGAGCCTCCCTGCACCTGCTGCTCCTCCGAAAAAACCTCTGTTGCAGCATTGGGATCGTTTCACAAGCGTTCCCCAGGCGTGGGTCAGACGTTTTTACAGGCACTGAGCTCCGGTCGTTTTCATGATGAAATCAACCCTGGAGAAATCCCTCGGCAGGCCTAACTAATTTGAGCGTGATTGTGGCATTTAGTGCGCATTCCTTCTAAGGCGCGCCTCTTGTAGGTTGGACCAAAGTGTTTAAATAAATTGAACCTAAGATGAAAAGAAACTGGGGTCTGTGGCTGGCAGGACCTCAATTTATGTATTTCCTCCGTTTCCTCTCAGTGCATGACTGCTGCCTGTGTGACTGTCTGTCAGTTTAGACACATCATGAAATCTATCCCAACCCCCCAAAAAAGTGTTCTGAGAATTATCAGAGAAATCTGGGAAAACAAAGACAGCTACAACTGAGACGAGTTCCCACCTAATACGTTCTTCATTCTCATCATGGTTTTTCTGAAGGGATAACAACAACAACACTCCTGCACCGAGGGGTCAAACCCCCTGACCCCAGGAGATTTAATCATAAGAGTTCCAACACCTTATTCTCATCAGTTGTTGCCAGGCAATGTGTGCGGCAGCCCCATGCAGGCGTTCTGGAGGGAGCGGAGGGATCTGAGTCTGTAAAGAACCATGGGTTTGTATTCATCTGCATGGGGGTCATGGAGATTCCTTCACTTTGATTAAGCTTTTTTTTTTCTTTCTTAACAGGTGGCCTGTGCTTTCTGCCCCAACCTTTGTGTCACAGTAACCACTCTGCTCTACAGAGACAGGAGTCAGGGAGCAGGGAGGGAATAGCTCTTCAGTTTGTGTGCATGTGTGAGAGGGAGAGGGAGAGAGCGAGAGAGAGAGAGAGAGAGAGTCTGTGTGTCTGCGTGCATGTACTGTATGTGTATTCTTGTGTTTTGGATGGCAGTTTCTCTACTACCGTTGTTAAAAGGTAAACATTGTGTCTTGTGATAGTTTATTTGCACCTGTTCACTAATTACAGCAGGTCTTTTATGAAGCCACACGTCATTTTATTCCCACTCTTAAAAGGTTGGAGTGAGGGTGACAAGGGACACGTGGAGACACTTACATTCTGGCAGTTCACCTTCAATGACAAGATAAATAGTTTAATCCAGACTGATGGACTGGTAGAATGTTTCAGTAGAACATTTGGGCACTGCTTCTGACCAGCATAGATGTTTTATATCCTCCCTAAGTTAGGCGATACTCTGTGCTTGAAAGTCAAACTGTAGGTCAAGCTGTGGGTCCAGTTGGTGCAGTAAAGATAGCATTATTTTACAACTGAACATTTGGTGAGAAACTGGGATTAGATCATGCTAGATGGCCAGTAGGCATTGTTCCGATGAAGTCACAATATCATTCTTCAGGATAAGATGTCATGCAGATTTAAACAGTGTACAAGTATCTAAGACCCTCGTGCTCATGTTGTTTCATACACTACTTATTCCCAAACAACTCTTTCTTTGTTTGCACACTAATTTAAAGGATGCATACAGCTAAATACAAAGCCTATACTCTTTACACAGTGATATAGGATAGTCTGAGATGGTTCTTCTACTCGCTATCAAACCAAGATGGGAGTGCTTGAAGTAAATTCAACACAAGGCAGATGTAGGGAGCTTTATTTTTGTAGTGAACAATTTCCTTTCAATCTAGGGGCTTCTATTGGAAAGTTCTTGAATTAAAACACTTGTGAAAGCACAATTTACCTTTTGGTTTCTGTTGAGGCAGAACTACTTCGGGTGCACTGCGATGAAGTAAAAAATAACCTTTATAACGCAAATTAATTCAGACTTTTTCCATTCTATAAAAATAGCCCCTTGCCCCCTCCAAACATGGCTGGTGTAAGGCACATCTGTTCTTCTGAAGTTAGTGGTGGGCAACGCACCCCTCTGAATGAAGACTGTTGAACTCTAACAGATTCAGACAGACATAACCACTCTGATCAAACCTGATTATCCTCAACACAATTTTCTTTAATCAAAAAGTCTACATTTAAATCCTGAGTGTGGAACATCTCTTTAGGAAGCCAACCAGTGATTATCAACAAATTCCAATGGAAGCATTAGCCTATGTCGTCCAAACACTGAGCTTTGGTGAATGCTTGGCATGTTCAATTAGATTCCTCTCCTTTAAAGTTAGTCCACTATAGCTACTTATTTAAAAAACACATCTAATACCTGCTTACTCACAGCAGTGAGATAAAACTTCAATGGGTTTTATTCCAGCCAAGTTAGTCATATCTAACAAAGAAATGGAATTCTGCCATCGCCACTGAGAGGCACCACTAAAACTAACTGGTGTTGATTAGACTACAAACATCCATTTAACGTTGTTTAAAAAACCCAGTCACATAAAAAAGACTCAGGACCCATAAAACAGTATGATTCAGGTGTGCGTTTAGTTTAAAGCCAAAGCTTTTCCCTGCTAATGACCACTGGAGTGGTCTCGTTGGTTGGTGTGGACCCATCTATAACAGTAAGCCAGTCTGGGCCAGAGCAGAGCTGATCGTCACAAAATAAATAGCACATGTGTTTAGCGTGTGTTTAGCACATGAAGCCTGTAAAACATACATGATTCTGCGTTGGAGCTGACTGAGAGCGTGGGGCGACTCTTGGCTGTTTATAGCGAGTGATAATGGCCCCTGTATAAAACCAACCTTGGTCTAATTGTGCCTATGGTTTTGTGACACTGTTTTAGCAGCCTGCAGTTCTATTGGACTAGAAGGCTGTAGCTGAGTAGCCCCCATAAATCTCAGAAAAATGAGGTAGCGATGGCTAGTACTGTGACACCCGAGTGTGACCAGCGTCAGGTCAATGGCAAGAAAAAAAGCCTCTATAGTCCTCACCGGATTCATACTAACAATGATTGAGACTGAGGGGAACTGATTTTTAAAAAACGGTTTCCATCTCAGTCTCCATCAAAAATCCCCCTTCCTTTTGCACCCTAGCCAGTTGGCCCTGAGCATGTCTGTCCTGTCCACATTTTAGACACGCTCCGCCATTAGAGCTTATTGGGTTTCCTTTGTTTTCATTGTTCTAATTAGAGGTAGGACAAGACGGAGCAGAAGCACGCTATCCTGTGGATCCTACATTCATCCATCCCAGCAATACAGGCTCTCTCTCTGGTTTTCTAAACCCTAGCCTGGTCCCCAATCTGTTTGTGCTGTCTTGCCAACCCCTATGCTCCTACAGATGTAGGATCTTAACTTGATCACCCTGTTGCAGGATAACATTTCTGCAATGCATGAAATGTAAAACTTGTAGTGTATTTGAGGTTTAAAAAGGGCTTCTGAAGTTTGTGATTTCCACTTTGAAATTTCAGACTTGATTTTCCCTTATGAAAAATGTATCAACCCCTACACAAATATCGATGAATTATAATAACTTACAACAGTGTTTCTTATCCTCGGGGTGATGATGCCAAAATAGTACATAATGCTAAAAGGTGCCTCAGTTTTGGATCTTTGCTATTTTTCACGTGTGCGTGCTGGTTCCCTTCTTTCTAATAATTCCTATTTTTGATACCTACACACCTGGAGCTGACACTATTTTTGATACCTACACACCTGGAGCTGACACTATTTGTTAAAAAGGACCTTTAAAGAGCACAGACGGCCTCTCATCATTTCATTAATTATAATCCACATAATAATTCACATTTCCTGCGGCTGCAGGATTATTTTCCTGCTGTAGAAAACTGGCTCAAATTAAGATCCTACATCTGTATGGTCATAATGACCATAGGAGTTGGCAAGGCAGCATAAGTAGATCTGGCACCAGGCTGCTAGGCCAAACCCTTAACTGGCCCTGGTCGCAAACAGCCATGAGACACCGGCAACATACATCCAGGGTTGTAGTTGGAGTGGGTTGTGAAGGGAAGGCTAATGCAGGGTGGTAGTTGGAGTGGGTTGTGAAGGAAAGGCTAATGCAGGGTTGTAGTTGGAGTGGGTTGTGAAGGGAAGGCTAATGCAGGGTGGTAGTTGGAGTGGGCTGTGAAGGAAAGGCTAATGCAGTGTTGTAGTTGGAGTGGATTGTGAAGGGAAGGCTAATGCAGGGTGGTAGTTGGAGTGGGTTGTGAAGGAAAGGCTAATGCAGTGTTGTAGTTGGAGTGGATTGTGAAGGGAAGGCTAATGCAGTTTTGTAGTTGGAGTGGATTGTGAAGGGAAGGCTAATGCAGGGTTGTAGTTGGAGTGGGTTGTGAAGGGAAGGCTAATGCAGGGTGGTAGTTGGAGTGGATTGTGAAGGGAAGGCTAATGCAGGGTTGTAGTTGGAGTGGGTTGTGAAGGGAAGGCTAATGCAGGGTTGTAGTTGGAGTGGGTTGTGAAGGGAAGGCTAATGCAGTTTTGTAGTTGGAGTGGATTGTGAAGGGAAGGCTAATGCAGGGTGGTAGTTGGAGTGGGTTGTGAAGGAAAGGCTAATGCAGGGTTGTAGTTGGAGTGGGTTGTGAAGGGAAGGCTAATGCAGGGTTGTAGTTGGAGTGGGTTGTGAAGGAAAGGCTAATGCAGGGTTGTAGTTGGAGTGGGTTGTGAAGGGAAGGCTAATGCAGGGTTGTAGTTGGAGTGGGTTGTGAAGGAAAGGCTAATGCAGTGTTGTAGTTGGAGTGGGTTGTGAAGGAAAGGCTAATGCAGGGTTGTAGTTGGAGTGGGTTGTGAAGGGAAGGCTAATGCAGGGTTGTAGTTGGAGTGGGTTGTGAAGGGAAGGCTAATGCAGGGTTGTAGTTGGAGTGGGTTGTGAAGGGAAGGCAGTATATATCCAAAGTGCTGAGGGATCCCACTCTGATATTTTGTAAGCAGATTTATTACATTTGGATCCTATGTTTTCTGACATAGACATTCTTCACATCCTTGCCTTGCCTTTAATAGCTGCAGTTGGATTGCTGTAGTTATAGACAACCATTTCACATCAACAAGGTCTACTCCCTTGGCTTTGTTACTCACCTGGTATACAGTTTTTATTTTATTTTATTATTTTTTTCCTTTATTTAACTAGGCAAGTCAGTTAAGAACAAATTCTTATTTTCAATGACGGCCTAGGAACAGTGGGTTAAATGCCTGTTCAGGGGCAGAACGACAGATTTGTACCTTGTCAGCTCGGGGGTTTGAACTTGCAACCTTCCGGTTACTAGTCCAACGCTCTAACCACTAGGCTACATGCCGCCAAAAGTTTTAAGAATGACACAAATATATATTTTCACTTTGCATATACTCCAGAATGTTATGAAGAGTGATCAGATGAATTGCAATTAATTGCAAAGTCCCTCTTTGCCATGCAAATGAACTGAATCCCCCCCAAAAACATGTCCACTGTATTTCAGCCCTGCCACAAAAGGACCAGCTGACATCATGTCAGTGATTCTCTCGTTAACACAGGTGTGAGTGTTGACGAGGACAAGGCTGGAGATCACTCTGTCATGCTGATTGAGTTTGAATAACAGACTGGAAGCTTCAAAAGGAGGGTGGTGCTTGGAATCATTGTTCTTCCTCTGCCAACCATGGTTACCTGCAAGGAAACGTGCCGTCATCATCGCTTTGCGCAAAAAGGGCTTCACAGGCAAGGATATTGCTACCAGTAAGATTGCACCTAAATCAACTATTTATCAGATCATCAAGAACTTCAAGGAGAGCGGTTCAATTGTTGTGAAGAAGGCTTCATGGTGCCCTAGGAAGTCCAGCAAGCGCCAGGACCGTCTCCTAAAGTTGATTCAGCTGTGGGATCGGGGCACCACCAGTACCGAGCTTGCTAAGGAATGGCAGCAGGCAGGTGTGAGTGCATCTGCACACACAGTGAGGCGAAGACTTTTGGAGGATGGCCTGGTGTCAAGAAGGGCAGCAAAGAAGCTACTTCTCTCCAGGAAAAACATCAGGGACAGACTGATATTCTGGGGTAAGGTAATTTTCTCTGATGAATCCCCTTTCCGATTCTTCGGGGCATCCGGAAAAAAAACTTGTCCGGAGAAGACAAGGTGAGCGCTACCATCAGTCCTGTGTCATACCAACAGTAAAGCATCCTGAGACCATTCATGTGTGGGGTTGCTTCTCAGCCTAGGGAGTGGGCTCACTCACAATTTTGTGAGAACACAGCCATGAATAAAGAATGGTACCAACACATCCTCCGAGAGCAACTTCTCCCAACTATTCAGGAACAGTTTGGTGACGAACAATGCCTTTTCCAGCATGATGGAGCACCTTGCCATAAGGCTCGGGGAACAAAACATTGATATTTTGGGTCCATGGCCAGGACACTCCCCAGACCTTAATCTTGACCTTGTGGTCAATCCTCAAGAGGCGGGTGGACAAACAAAAACCCACAAATTCTGACAAACTCCAAGCATTGATTATGCAAGAATGGGCTGCCATCAGTCAGGATGTGGCCCAGAAGTTAATTGACAGCATGCCAAGGCAGACTGCAGAGGTCATGAAAAGAAGGGTCAAGACTGCAAATATTGACTCATTGCATCAATAAAGGCCTTTGACACTTATGAAATGCTTGTAATTATACTTTAGTAAGCTGTAGTAACATCTGACAAAAAATATCTGAAGACACTGAAGCAGCAAACTTTGTGGAAATTAATATTTGTGTCATTTTCAAAACTTTTGGCCACGACTGTACAATCCTACTGATACTCTTAGCACAGCTGCAATTTTACACTTAACCACAAATCTCTTGTACACTTCCGGGACTTCCAAACACAAAATGTAGTAGGCATACATACACCCTCACCCACTCTAAACGGAATACAATGCAATGTTATTTGACAGTGGAAAAAATTTAATTGGGGTTTTGGACTGAACAGAAAGGCCACCAGGGAGGAAGCACTTCAGATGGTTAAAACACCTTTGAAGGAGAGAGAGTGAGGGAGAGGGAGAGAGAGTGAGGGAGAGGGAGTGAGGGAGAGGGAGAGAGAGTGAGGGAGAGGGAGAGAGAGTGAGGGAGAGGGAGAGAGAGGGAGGGAGAGGGAGAGAGAGTAAGGGAGAGGGAGAGAGAGTGAGGGAGAGGGAGAGGGAGAGAGAGTGAGGGAGAGGGAGAGAGAGTGAGGGAGAGAGAGTGAGGGAGAGGGAGAGAGAGGGGAGAGGGAGAGGGAGAGAGAGGGGAGAGGGGAGGGAGAGAGAGCGGGAGAAAGATACCTTTTACTAACAAGCCAGAAATCAGCCACCTCCATAATAGATGAGTAGTATTTCTCTTGTTCCTGGAACTTTACTGGATTTTCTAATCACCAACAAGTGGCAAACAGACAGAGAAAGAGGAACCAAAGGACTCAGCAGCAAAATGGCAGAAAACACAAATGTGGCAACACTCTACCATCATGGTAAACATTCTCCATGATTGCACGTGTGTGTGTGTTTGTGCGTGTGTTTGTGTGAGTGGTGTGTGTGTGTGTTTGTGGTGTGTGTGTTTAGGGATTCTGTCTACAGGGCATTTCCTCTGTGGCTTGGGCGAGCCCTCTGAACTGTGCTATGATCGGAAACACTGCGACCCCCAAAACACAGATCACTCTCCCCACACACGCTGTGGCGGCTGGAAACGCTCACACGCCACTATAACATTACAGACAGGCATAACACTGTTTGTGATAACATATCATAAGATAACATTGCATAACATAACATAGGCCTAACATAACCCAGGGGGTAACTACTGACATCAAACCAGTGGGGAAACAAACAAACCCCAAAAGTAGATCTATCTTGACAATTGAGCACATTATACCAGTTTGCACTTCACACATGAGATGCTTCACAGTTCAGTTTTGCAACCTTGCAGTAGTAGTTTCTCCATAGCCAACAACAGCTCCCTCCCTCCCAGGGTCTCTGGTCACTGTAGTTTAACTACTGTAGTGTTCTGTCAACAAATGATAGGTCGTTTTCCCCTCTCCACCTATCAGCCTAACACTGGAACAATAAGTGCTAAGCCCAGCCTGTACAAGCCTTCCAATCCTGACAGAGTGATACTTTGCTGTGTAACTATTTATCACTTTACGAAAACAAATTGTTGAAGTAGGCTACTAGGCTTTCCAAAGGATTCTTGCGGAAAGCGTATTGGTTGACTCATGTGTTTGTTATTAGAGTTAAGTCAAAGTTATTACAGTATAATCATTTTACAAGTCAGGACAGAATAGCTGTTTCACTCTACTGACTCAAGTCTGATGTCTAACTGAGGGAGTTTATGGTCTCTGCATCGCAGGTTATTCATCTTGTTTGAGTTTTTACATCGTTACTCCTACACACAGAAAGGGTTTACAGATTGGTATTTTAAAACACACTAACTGTTTTGTTTATAAGTGCGATCCAGCCAATGTATCATCATTGGATTCACTTTATACTGTCAAACAACTGGATGTACACTAGACAACTTGTAGCAGTTGAATAAACTTCATTCTGTGTGACATTCTCACCAAGCTCTCTGTAATGGAGAAGAGAGGACCCATGACTGAGCTGCCTGCCTTCCACCCCACAGGCTATAGAATAAAACCACAGCAACAAAACACCCACAATATCCTTAAAGTAAGATCAACTTAAGTAGGTAAAAATAGATACAAGGGAAATACTGTGTCTTTATACCAATATACTATCAATGAAGTCATAAATTACTAATAGGTTGGACAATTAAAAGCACTGAATCAAATGTTCATTGCTTAAAAAAATCCCAGCCAGGTGATGAGAAGGAAATGTTCTTCATTTTGTGTTAGATCCCCAGAAAGCCTTCACAGATCTCACTAACACCCCAGATAAAAGCTGGGCCGGCCATGAAGACTTATTTTCACATTCTAACATCAATAATGTAGTCATCTTCCAACTATTTAAACTGGGACATTTTAATGTAGGTAGTTATAGGGTAGATTTACAGTTGTATAGTGAAGTGTTGCATGAGAACGGAAAAACACAGACTCACTGAACCCCTCACTGTCTCCCTCTCCTCCTCAAACTGACCAGCGGTCTCCCCTCGCTCTCTCTTAATCCCCTTCTCTGTCAGTTCCTTCTTTATTTATCTACTCACCCCCCCTCTCTTTCTCTCTCTCTCTATCTCTCTCTCTCTCTCTCTCTCTCTCTCTCTCTCTCTCTCTCTCTCTCTCTCTCTCGCCCTCACTCCCCCCCTCTCGCTCTCTCGCCCTCACTCTCTCTCTCTGTCTCTCTCTCTCTCACTCTCACTCTCCCCCCTCTCTCTCTCTCTCTCTCACTCGCTTTCTCTTTCTCTCTCTCTCTCTCGCTTGCTCTCTCTCTTTCTCTCTCACCCTCACTCTCTCTCTCTTTCTCTCTCTCTCTCCCCCCCCTCTCTCTCTCTCTCTCTCTCTCTCTCTCTCTCTCTCTCTCTCTCTCTCGCCCTCACTCTCTCTCTCTCACTCTCTCTTGCCCGCTCTTTCTCTCTCTTTACATCTCTCTCTCCACTCTTTTTACTGCAGAACCAAACTACTTCAAGAAGGAATATTAGCCCATCCATCCACCTTTCCCAAGGAAACCCATCTGCCCCTTTAGAAAGCCCTCATAAGCAGCTTCACCCTAGCTGACTGACACATCTCTGCTTTGGAAAAACCAGGGAACATAAATAAGTCTGAGGCCGTTTTTGTAATGACACGACCGCTCACTGTTTATATCAGCAACAGAGTAAACAAATACACAATCTATTTCACTGGGAACGGGTGCTCCCCTAACAAAACACCACAAACTACATCTGCACACACACACACACACGCACGCACACACGCACGCACACACGCACACACACACATATGCTGTCTTTGAAACCCAACCCGATAAACATTATGTATAAGGGAGTGGAGGACGTGTGTGCGTTCGGGCACGCTCGTGTGTGTGTGTGTTTGCGTGTGGGTGCGCTCGTGTGTGTATGTGTGTGTGTGTGTAGTGGAATACCCCTGGGGTGCAATGGGAAGCTCTCCACACAGGGACCCATAAACACCTCAGCATGTGAGGAGTGTCGCGAGCAGCCAAGCCCAGCAGACTCTGTTTACTCACCAGCAGCATAGGCCAGGGACCCTCCCCCCCGTGTGTCTGTCTGTGTCTGTCTGCCTCACGGCTGTTGCAGGGATTTTACTCACACACTTTAAGAGCTTTCTCTGAAAGCAAATAAACACACACCACAATCCCGCAGAGCATTTATTCAACACACTCATGCGCGTGCGTACACAGACATACACCCACACACGCACGCACACACACACACACACATACACACGTTGCAGTGCCACAAGGACAACTACAGTGTCTGAGTGACAAATGAGTGGTGTTGTAAATGCAGCAAAAAGAGGAAGAATGAATGAGAGTAAAAGAAAGTGAGACATTTAAAGAGAGGTGTGATAAAGAGAGAGAAAGAGGGAGAGAGACTTGTTGTTGATGACGATGAGCGTAGAGATGATATCATTCTAGTGATTCTATTTATTATGTGATGATGATGATTAGGCTGATTATCATCATGACAACAATTTTTGACCATAAAGTCATAGACATCCATGTTGACATCACTGTTGACGGTGACAATGGCTCTGTTATAAGTTGATGACGACTGACTGAGACTCCAGACAGATCTCGACAGTGAAAAGCCTCTTCTCTTCTTTTCCCTTCAGACAGGACAGGGGCTGCACGCTGCAGCTAACAGGCAGGTTATGTTCTCCATGGTGATTGAACATAGTGTACATTTCTCCTCACTGGAGAGGGAGGTGAGGTCAGGCAGACCTGGCTTCAAATAGTATTCGCAATCTTTCAAATACTCTTGAGTGTTTACTCTAGCCTGCCTGGAGTGCTAGGTGGGAGGGGTTTGCCCTTTTGAGACTTTTCTATTGGTTACTTGCAACAGGCAAGCTCAATCAAGCACAGATTAAACACAGAATTTAGAAATGATTTCAAATAGTATTTGAACTCAGGTCTGAGGCTGGGCTGTTGCTCTGTGGTTTAGCTCTGCGGCCGATAAGAACGGAGCGAGCGACGGAACAGTGACATCGATTGTGTACTTAAAGCCTGTGGGTTGAGTGAGGAGTCATGCAGGTATGCAAACAGCCGTCAAAACTATGAAAACAAACAACTTTTGGATGTGGTTTGGTTTTATCTCCCTCTCCTGGAGCTCTTTGACTTGACAACCTGAGTGCTTCTCTAAAGACATCAGATGCGTTACTTTGTTTTAATCCTACAGTTCTGTTCTGGATAGCCTCCTCTCTCTGCTTTACTGCTCACCACACTCAGTCTATACTAACATCTCAGACCAAACAACACAGAGAAATACATGTCAGTCTAGAGAAGAATGTTGTATATTATTATACATGTTCTCTGTGTATTAGTTTATGTATTTTATAACTGTCAATTGTAATTGACAGTGATTCCTGCCTCAGTTGAGTTTAAAACCAGTTTGAATATATCTGCAGAGGGAGATGGACCCCTGTGGTTGTGTTAAGAAGACATCTACTTGACTATTGTACTGTACGCTCCCCATGTACACATTCCACAGAGAGACAGCAATCTCTGAGTACCTTATCTGTCCAACCACTTAACCTAGGGGATGAGAGAACAGTCGCTGGGTCTGTCTCTGTGTAAATCTTCAAGAGATAAACCTCAACTGCTTCCCTTTGTGTGAAGACGAGACACCTCACCATGGGGGAGATAGAGATGAGAGATTCCCTTTCAACACAAAACAGAAACAAACAGACAGATGGCTTCCAGTTCCACGATCCTGCTACGTGCTCTCTGGGTTTCGCCATGAGGGATTCCTCTAAACTTTGAGTCAACCATTGATTGACTCTTTGGGGTTTAGGGGCAGGGTAAGTGTAAAGCCCTATGTGATAACTGCTGATGAAAAAAAGGCCTTTGATTTTGAATTTGATTGACTGAACTGTGCTTCAGTTCAGACCAGAGATAGGCAGGAACCTGAGCATTAAAATAACCTCTGCTAAATCAGTGGTGATGCGTCACGTGGGGCAGGTGGGACCAAGCCTTCCAATATCCAGGAGATTTGCATGCAATTCTGTTATTTCATGTCACAACAATGTAGCACATCAGTTAGCAAAAATGTTATTTTATTTAAACAATTGCTTGATAAAAAATAAGCATATGTGGTCGCTTTCCCATTGTATTGTTGTTTTGGTAAATTTTTATTGAGTAAGGCAGCTCCAAAATGCAGTTGTTTTAGCTTCACTCTGCTTTCTGTGGTGGAGGGGCAGACAGAGAAAGCACAGAGCGCATGCGTTGTTGATCTTCTCTGGCTGCACGTGATTGGCTCAGGGTGCTGTCACTCATGGGGACACTATGTCACCCCAGCATCTGTTTGGAGAGCTAGCCAGCAAAAGCCCCTATTCTGTGCTCCATTGATTTACAGTAGAAGAGACTGCCCAAGAAGGCTCATTGTCATTGGCCACAGATAAATCAACGTCTTATGCTTTGATTGGACTGATGTGTCAACTTTATAGCTAGCTAGTTGTTTACCACACGCTGTTTCTATGTCTTCAAACTAGGTGGCTAGCTTAGCTATCTCCTAGCAAATAATTGTCAAACTTTGCATTATGAAGGAAATGTAGCTGTCACGTTCTGACCTCTATTTCCTTTGTTTTGTATGTAGTTTGTATGGTCAGGGCGTGAGTTGGGTGGGCAGTCTATGTTTGTTTTTCTATGTTTTGGGGCATTTCTATGTTTTCGGCCTAGTATGGTTCTCAATCAGAGGCAGGTGTCATTGGTTTTCTCTGATTGAGAATCATACTTAGGTAGGCTGGTTTCACTGTGTGTTTGTGGGTGATTGTTCCTGTCTCTGTGTTTGTTGTCACAGGATAGGCTGTATAGGTTTTCACTTTCCGTTTGTTGTTTTGTAGATTTGAGTTATTTCATGTATCGTTTAGTTTTCCATTAAAGAACATGAGTAACCACCACGCTGCTTTTTGGTCCGCTTCTCCTCCTACAGACGAACGTCGTTACAGTAGCGATAAAATGTCTCGCTGCTCATTAGCCACCTACACTTTAAAATATGGCCAACCATTAAAATAAAGCAAGCTGTGAAAGAAGATTCAAGTCAAATAGTTGGTGGTGGATCATGGAGCAGTGGCTAGCATCTGTTTGGAGGTAGGCTAACTATAATGTCTTATAGGCTATATGTCTTATTTTTGATGTTTAATGGCAGACAGTAATACCCATGGAACCACATGTAGAAGAAGGTTTAGTTATAAATATATTTGATGGAATTGTAACTGTGCAATAGATGAAGCAAAGGTATGATGTTATAAACATTTCATATTGTTAACCATGTCCTTCGTAACAGGCAGGCCAACACACGAAGTCTCACAATATTGCAGACTGATTCCGAGCTAGTTTTCTCTATAAAAGTATGCTAGACTACCCCTGGTCTTCTGTACAATAACAGCTAAAGTTATGGGAAGTAGCCATAAACTGATCGATACCCAAATGTTATAACGTCAAAACTCATTTATCGGATTGGCTATTAGTGCATTTAATGTGTAGCCAGTGTAGTCTACTGGTTTCGATGCATATGAGCTTTGATGATTAAGTTTCCTCCACCAATACTTCCATTTTATAATCGCCATTGTGTTCAATGTAATCATCTGAACCTGATGGCTGCTGCCCGCCGCCCCTCCAGACAGCTCTAGGAAAGTTACTGTAAGTCAAGGGAGCGGGAGGGCAGAAGTATGTTTTCAATTATATCAGCCTCTTACTCATTGTCCTCATTCATCAAAATGCATCTGTAGAACAGGTCTGTTACCTGTGTTTATAACTGTTACCTGTGTCTATAACTGTTACCTGTGTTTATAACTGTTACCTGTGTCTATCTATAACTGTTACCTGTGTTTATAACTGTTACCTGTGTTTATAACTGTTACCTGTGCTTATAACTGTTACCTGTGTTTATAACTGTTACCTGTGTTTATAACTGTTACCTGTGTTTATAACTGTTACCTGTGTTTATAACTGTTACCTGTGTTTATAACTGTTACCTGTGTCTATAACTGTTACCTGTGTTTATAACTGTTACCTGTGTCTATAACTGTTACCTGTGTTTATAACTGTTACCTGTGTTTATAACTGGCAGTGGAGAGAAACTGGACGGACGGCACCAAACATCGCTACTCTCCTAAGCTGTTTAGGGGAGGAGGGCAACGAGCGTTTTGGGATAAAGACAGAGGTTTGATGGGGGTGTCATAATCCGCTTCATTCCTTTAGTGGTGCGTGAGTGGCCCCCTGAACCACCCCCCTGTCCACCATGTCCCGCCAAACAGTCCACAGCTGCGTGAGCCACGTACCCCTAGACTGGGACGCTTCACTGGGGTCAGACTCTGGATGTGTCAGTAATGGAACCCTATTCCCTTTATAGAGCACTACGTTTTACCAGGGCCCTGCACTATATAGAGATTAGGGTGCTATTTGGGACACATGCTCTGTCTGGACTCTCACCATGTTCACAGCAGTGGAACAGCCAGGGGATTTCTATGGATAAGCAACACTGTTGTACAATGCCTCAAATAGTGTACCTGTGGAAGGGTATTGCGATGCAAAAATGCAGAAGTTGTTGAACATCATGTTGATGTACAGTGCCTTCAGAAACTATTCATACCGCTTGACTTATTCGTCATTGTGTTGTGTTACAGCCTGAATTCAAAACGGATTCAATATTTTGTTTTCTCATCCATCTACACACAATATCCCATAACGACAAATTGAAACATGTTTTTAGAAATTTTAGAAAATTTATTGAAAATGAAATATAGAAATTCCACACCTGGATTGTGCAACATTTGGCCATGATTTTTTTTTTTATTCTTCAAGTTCTCTCAAAGTTGTTGTTGATCTTTGCTAGACAACCATTTTCAGGTCTTGCCATAGATTTCCAAGTAGATTTAAGTCAAAGCTGTAACTCGGCCACTCAGGAACATTCAATGTCTCCTTGGTAAGCAACTCCAGTGTAGATTTGCCCTTGTGTTTTAGGTTATTGTCCTGCTGAAAGGTGAATTCATCTCCCAGTGTCTGAACCAGATTTCCCTCTAGAATTTTGGCTGTGCTTAGCTCCATTCTGTTTATGTTTTATCTTCAAAAACTCTCCAGTCCTTATCGATTACAAGTGTACCCATAACATGATGCAGCCACCACTATGCTTGAAAATATGAAGAATGGTACTCAGTAATGTGTTTTATTGGATTTGGCCCAAACTTAACACTTTGTATTCGGGACAGTATTACTTTAGTGCCTTGTTTGCAAACAGGATGCATGGTTTGGAATATTTTTTATTCTATACAGGCTTTCTTCTTTTCACTCTGTCAATCAGGCTAGTATTGTGGAGTAACTACAGTGTTCTCCCATCACAGCCATTAAACTCTGTAACTGGTTCTCAATAAATTCCTCTCTGACAAATGAATTAGGAAGGACACCTGTATCTTTGTAGTGACTGGGTGTACTGATACACCATCCAAAGTGTAATGAATAAATTAATAACTTAACCATGCTCAACGGAATATTCAATGTCTGTTTTTTTGTTTGTTTTTTACCCATATACCAATAGGTGCCCTTCGTGGTGATGTATTGTAAAATCTCCCTGGTCTTTGTGGTTGAATCTGTGTTTGAAATTCACTGCTCAACTAAAGGACCTTACAGATAATTGTATGTGGGCGGTACAGAGTTGAGGTAGTCGTTCAAAAATCATGTTAAACACTATTATTGCGCACAGAGTGAGTCCATTGTTTCACTTGTTAAGCACTTTTTCTCTCCTGAACTTACAGTATTTAGGCTAACCATGGGGTTGAATACTTATTGTCTTTTTATTTGAATTTTTTACAGCTTTTCATTTTTAATGCACTTTTTTGGGGGGTTTGTATTTAAACATAATTCCACTTTGACATAATGGGGATATTGTGTTTAGGCCATAAAAAAGTCAAGGGGTTTGAACACTTTCTGAAGGCACTGTATATGTTTTTTTGGAGAGCTGTCTGTTTGAGTGTTCTAGCTTGTACTATTGATAGGTTTGATCTCAGGTCAGTCTGTCTTGTATTGTTGCTGTGATGCGTTCCTCTCAGACATTCTTGCTCTGTTTTCCCGCATCAGATTCATTCTTTGCTCTATGACTCACTCATTCAGAGTGCAGGCAAGGTGTCTGCTGTGTGTTGGTTATAACATGGGGTGGGGAAGTACAAGGGATGAGATGAAAGTGACAGAGTCACTCCAGAAGGGTCTCTTTGCTTAGAAACGCACACTGCCCCATTCATAAAGAGCTTCACTTCAAAGATCAAACACAGGCATCTCCGGTATGAACAGAGGAAACGAGGAGCCTTGTTTCTCTTTCTTGGGCTGTTTGTCCTAAATGGCTCCCTATTCACTATACAGTGCATTACTTTTGACCAGGGCCCATATGGATCTGGTTAAAAGTAGTGCACTCTATAGGGATTAAGGTGCTATTTGGGACTCAGACTTGGTCTTCGATCCTCAATGGATCTCCTCTATTCATTCACAAACACACACAAACTCTCCACGCAACACTGAATTACTGAGTGATCCACCAGATCTGGAAGGTTCAACTCTCCCACTATTGACCACTGCTGATTATACCCCAAAATATATAATTACAGAGGAAAAGGCTATTAGCTGAATCATCAAACCTACTCACGTCACATCAAACCTACTCTATAATTCGCGTTCCACTGCAATTATCCCATTGGTAACAATATTTGTGTGTTAAATATAAAAGAAGGAAAAAACAATTCGGATTGGATTAACCCTGATCTACCCCTCCCACTGACTACAGACTTTCTCCCTCTCTTTGTTGATTCAGAACCCTGACATGTCCTATCCTCCTGGACCTACAGTGAGGGAAAAAAGTATTTGCTCCCCTGCTGATTTTGTACATTTGCCCACTGACAAAGAAATTATCAGTCTATAATTTTAATGGTAGGTTTATTTGAACAATGAGAGATGTTAAAAAAATGTATAAATTGATTTGCATTTTATTGAGGGAAATACAGTAAGTATTTGACTCCTCTGCAAAACATGACTTAGTACCTGGTGGCAAAACCCTTGTTGGCAATCACAGAGGTCAGACGTTTCTCGTAGTTGGACATCAGGTTTGCACACATCTCAGGAGGGATTTTGTCCCACTCCTCTTTGCAGATCTTCTCCAAGTCATTAAGGATTCGAGGCTGATGTTTGGCAACTCGAACCTTCAGGTTCCTCCACAGATTTTCTATGGGATTAAGGTCTGGAGACTGGCTAGGCCACTCCAGGACCTTAATGTGCTTCTTCTTGAGCCACTCCTTTGTTGCCTTGGCCGTTTGTTTTGGGTCATTGTCATGCTGGAATACCCATCCATGACCCATTTTCAATGCCCTGGCTGAGGGAAGGAGGTTCTCACCCAAGATTTGACGGTACATGGCCCCGTCCATCGTCCCTTTGATGCGGTGAAGTTGTCCTGTCCCCCAGAGCATAATGTTTCCACCTCCATGTTTGACGGTGGGGATGGTGTTCTTGGGGTCATAGGCAGCATTCCTCCTCCTCCAAACACGGCGAGTCGAGTTGATCAATTTTGGTCTCATCTGACCACAACACTTTCACCCAGTTGTCCTCTGAATCATTCAGATGTTTATTGGCAAACTTCAGACGGGCATGTATATGTGCTTTCTTGAGCAGGGGGACCTTGCGGGCGCTGCAGGATTTCAGTCCTTCATGGCGCAGTGTGTTACCAATTGTTTTCTTGGTGACTATGGTCCCAGCTGCCTTGAGATCATTGACAAGATCCTCCCGTGTAGTTCTGGGCTGATTCCTCACCGTTCTCATGATCATTGCAACTCCACGAGGTGAGATCTTGCATGGAGCCCCAGGCCGAGGGAGATTGACAGTTATTTTGTGTTTCTTCCATTTGCGAATAATCGCACCAACTGTTGTCATCTTCTCACCAAGCTGCTTGGCGATGGTCTTGTAGCTCATTCCAGCCTTGTGTAGGTCTACAATCTTGTCCCTGACATCCTTGGAGAGCTCTTTGGTCTTGGCCATGGTGGAGAGTTTGGAATCTGATTGATTGATTGCTTCAGTGGACAGGTTTCTTTTATACAGGTAACACACTGAGATTAGGAGCACTCCCTTTAAGAGTGTGCTCCTAATATCAGCTCGTTACCTGTATAAAAGACACCTGGGGGCCAGAAATCTTTCTAATTGAGAGGGGGTCAAATACTTATTTCCCTCATTAAAATGCAAATCAATTTATAACATTTTTGACATGCGTTTTTCTGGATTTTTTTGTTGTTATTCTGTCTCTCACTGTTCAAATAAACCTAACATTAAAATTATAGACAGATCATTTCTTTGTCAGTGGGCAAACATACAAAATCAGCAGGGGATCAAATACTTTTTCCCTCACTGTACATGTCCTCTGCATTATCTCCCACATTATCTCCTCAGGCTGATTGGCACTTCTCTATGGCCATTATCAGATGGCTCAGCCAACCGGCATGCATGTGATCTCCTGCCCGCTGCTCATCCATGGTGATGATTCCGGAATGATCCATGGCATGATTCCGGAAATGGAGGCAGAATAAGTTGGTGCTGGTGGCGTCTTAGTTGTGGTACAACTCTTCCTTCTTCTTGTGTCTAGTCTCACTAAACCCAACCCAAACCACCAGTCAGCCACCCAAACTAATCTCCAATATGAAAGCACACACTGGAGACCTTCCTCACTCTATGGGAGACAGTAGGCCCTTCACCCCTATTGTAGAATGAAGAGGAACAGTCCAAGTGGGGGCAGTTACTGTAAATTTCATTTGACCTGCATTTGAAACATTTGATTCCAAGTCCAGTTCAATTTCTCCACTGAGCGGAATCCTACATTTTTTTTTTTACCTCTTCAGGGGTCTCAGTAGTCACCATTCACCAGACCAGTAACAGAACAGCCTTTCTCTCTCTCCCCCCTCTCTCTCTCTCTCCCTCTCTCTGTCTCTCTGTCTCTCTCTCTCTAATCTAATCTAATGTTTTGCTTTTCTTTCCCAAAGAACATGTCTTAATGGCTGACGTTGATGAATGCATGTAAGAGATCTGCTGCAGGTAGGATAGGGTTACAGGCTGAGCTAGGAGAGGGGGGGATGGGGAGGTGAAGGGGAGGGGTGTTTGTGTTGTAGGGGCAGGGGGCAGGATGTTTGTTTTCCAATGAGGCGTAACCCTGGGAGAAAGAGGCGGGGCCGCAGAGGGTTAGAGCATCCTCACAGAGAGATCCTCAGAGCAGGTGAGGAACAAACAGGACTTTGAGGTGGTCCAGGGGGTGTACTTGTACATAAAATCAATCAAATTGTATTTGTCACATGCTTCGTAAACAACAGGTGTAGACTAACAGTGACATGCTTATTTTTACAGCCCTTTCTTACAATGGAGAGTGAAAAGTATAGTCAAAAATAAACTCATCAAAAAAATAAACGTCCTTTCACCTCAACTGCATTTATTTTCAGCAAACTTAACATGTGTAAATATTTGTATGAACATAACAAGATTCAACAACTGAGACATAAACTGAACAAGTTCCACAGACATGTGACTAACAAAAATGGAATAATGTGTCCCTGAACAAAAGGGGGGGGGGGGGGGGGGGGTCAAAATCAAAAGTAACAGTCAGTATCTGATGTGGCCACCACCTTCATTAAGTACTGCAGTGCATCTCCTCCTCATGGACTGCACCAGATTTGCCGGTTCTTGCTGTGAGATGTTACCCCACTCTTCCACCAAGGCACCTGCAAGTTCCCGGACATTTCTGGGGGGAATGGCCCAAGGCTACACCCTCCGATCCAACAGGTCCCAGACGTGCTCAATGGGATTGTGATCCGGGCTCTTCGCTGGCCATGGCAGAACACTGCCATTCCTGTCTTGCAGGAAATCACACACAGAACAAGCAGTATGGCTGGTGGCATTGTCATGTTGGATGGTCATGTCAGGATGAGCCTGCAGGAAGGGTACCACATGAGGGAGGAGGATGTCTTCCCTGTAACGCACAGCGTTGAGATTGCCTGCAATGACAACAAGCTCAGTCCGATGATGCTGTGACACACCGCCCCAGACCATGACGGACCCTCCACCTCCAAATCGATCCTGCTCCAGAGAACAGGCCTCGGTGTAACACTAATTTCTTTGACGATAAACCCAAACCCGACCATCACCTCTGGTGAGACAAAACCGCGCTTGGTCAGGGAAGAGCACTTTTTGCCAGTCCTGCCTGGTCCAGCGACAGTTGGTTTGTGCCCATAAGCGACGTTGTTGCCGGTGATGTCTGGTGAGGACCTGCCATACAACAGGCCTACAAGCTCGCAGTCCAGCCTCTCAGCCTATTGCGGACAGTCTAAGCACTGATGGAGGGATTGTGCATTCCTGGTGTAACTCTGGCAGTTGTTGTTGCCATCCTGTACCTGTCCCGCAGGTGTGATGTTCAGATGTACTGATCCTGTGCAGGTGTTGTTACACGTGGTCTGCCACTGCGAGGATGATCAGCTGTCCATCCTGTCTCCCTGTAGCACTGTCTTAGTCGTCTCACAGTATGGACATTGCAATTTTTTTCCCTGCCCACTTCTGCAGTTCTCATGCCTCCTTGCAGCATGCCTAATGCACGTTCACGCAGATGAACAGGAACCCTGGGCATCTTTCTTTTGGTGTTTTTCAGAGTCAGTAGAAAGGCCTCTTTATTGTCCTAATTTTTCCTAACTGTTTTCATAACCTTAATTGGCTACCGTCTGTAGTAAGCTGTTAGTGTTTTCATGACCGTTCCACAGGTGCATGTTCATTAATTGTTTATGATTCATTGAACAAGCATGTGAAACAGTGTTTAAACCCTTTACAATGAAGATCTGTGAAGTTATTTGGATTTTTAAGATTTATATTTGAAAGACAGGATCCTGAAAAAGGGACGTGGAATAAATACACAATGAGTAACGTTAACTTGGCTATATACAGGGGGTACCAGTACTGAGTCAATGTGCAGGTGTACAAGTTTATTGAGGTAGATAGGTACATATAGGTAGGGGTAAAGTGACTAGGCAATAGGATAGAAATAAACACAAGTGTGTGATGAGTCAAAAGAGTTAGTGAAAAGAGCAGATAGTCTGTGTAGCTATTTGGTTGACTATTTAGTAGTCTTATGGCTTGGGGGTAGAAGCTGTTCAGGGTTGGTTCTAGACTTGGTGAATCGGTACCGCTTGCAGTGCGGAAAGCAGAGAGAACAGTCTGTGATTGGGTGGCTGGAGTCTTTGACGATCTTCAAATAAAATCAAATCAAACCAAATGTTATTTGTCACATGCACGTGGTTAGCAGATGTTAATGCGAGTGTAGCGAAATGCTTGTGCTTCTAGTTCCGACAATGCAGTAATAACCAACAAGTAATCTAAGTAACAATTCCAAAACTACTGTCTTATACACAGTGTAAGGGGATAAAGAATATGTACAAAGATATATGGATGAGTGATGGTACAGAGCAGCATAGGCAAGATACAGTAGATGGTATAGAGTACAGTATATACATATGAGATGAGTATGTAAACAAAGTGGCATAGTTAAAGTGGCTAGTGATACTGTATTACATAAGGATGTAGTAGATGATATAGAGTACAGTATATACATATGAGATGAATAATGTAGGGTATGTAAACATTATATTAGGTAGCATTGTTTAAAGTGGCTAGTGATATATTTTACATAATTTCCCATCAATTCCCATTATTAAAGTGGCTGGAGTTGAGTCAGTGTGTTGGCAGCAGCCACTCAATGTTAGTGGTGGCTGTTTAACAGTCTGATGGCCTTGAGATAGAAGCTGTTTTTCAGTCTCTCGGACCCAGCTTTGATGCACCTGTACTGACCTCGCCTTCTGGATGATAGCGGGGTGAACAGGCAGTGGCTCGGGTGGTTGTTGTCCTTGATGATCTTTATGGCCTTCCTGTAACATCGGGTGGTGTAGGTGTCCTGGAGGGCAGGTAGTTTGCCCCCGGTGATGTGTTGTGCAGACCTCACTACCCTCTGGAGAGCCTTACGGTTGTGGGCGGAGCAGTTGCCGTACCAGGCGGTGATACAGCCCGCCAGGATGCTCTCGATTGTGCATCTGTAGAAGTTTGTGAGTGCTTTTGGTGATAAGCCAAATTTCTTCAGCCTCCTGAGGTTGAAGAGGCGCTGCTGCGCCTTCTTCACGATGCTGTCTGTGTGAGTGGACCAATTCAGTTTGTCTGTGATGTGTATGCCGAGGAACTTAAAACTTACTACCCTCTCCACTACTGTTTCATCGATGTGGATAGGGGGGTGTTCCCTCTGCTGTTTCCTGAAGTCCACAATCATCTCCTTAGTTTTGTTGACGTTGAGTGTGAGGTTATTTTCCTGACACCACACTCCGAGGGCCCTCACCTCCTCCCTGTAGGCCGTCTCGTCGTTGTTGGTAATCAAGCCTACCACTGTTGTGTCGTCCGCAAACTTGATGATTGAGTTGGAGGCGTGCGTGGCCACGCAGTCATGGGTGAACAGGGAGTACAGGAGAGGGCTCAGAACGCACCCTTGTGGGGCCCCAGTGTTGAGGATCAGCGGGGTGGAGATGTTGTTGCCTACCCTCACCATCTGGGGGCGGCCCGTCAGGAAGTCCAGTACCCAGTTGCACAGGGCGGGGTCGAGACCCAGGGTCTCGAGCTTGATGACGAGTTTGGAGGGTACTATGGTGTTGAATGCCGAGCTGTAGTCGATGAACAGCATTCTCACATAGGTATTCCTCTTGTCCAGATGGGTTAGGGCAGTGTGCAGTGTGGTTGAGATTGCATCGTCTGTGGACCTATTTGGGCGGTAAGCAAATTGGAGTGGGTCTAGGGTGTCAGGTAGGGTGGAGGTGATATGGTCCTTGACTAGTCTCTCAAAGCACTTCATGATGACGGAAGTGAGTGCTACGGGGCGGTAGTCGTTTAGCTCAGTTACCTTAGCTTTCTTGGGAACAGGAACAATGGTGGCCCTCTTGAAGCATGTGGGAACAGCAGACTGGTATAGGGATTGATTGAATATGTCCGTAAACACACCAGCCAGCTGGTCTGCGCATGCTCTGAGGGCGCGGCTGGGGATGCCGTCTGGGCCTGCAGCCTTGCGAGGGTTAACACGTTTAAATGTTTTACTCACCTCGGCTGCAGTGAAGGAGAGTCCGCATGTTTTCGTTGCAGACCGTGTCAGTGGCACTGTATTGTCCTCAAAGCGGGCAAAAAAAGTTATTTAGTCTGCCTGGGAGCAAGACATCCTGGTCCGTGACTGGGCTGGTTTTCTTCTTGTAGTCCGTGATTGACTGTAGACCCTGCCACATACCTCTTGTGTCTGAGCCGTTGAATTGAGATTCTACTTTGTCTCTATACTGACGCTTAGCTTGTTTGATTGCCTTGCGGAGGGAATAGCTGCACTGTTTGTATTCGGTCATGTTACCAGTCACCTTGCCCTGATTAAAAGCAGTGGTTCGCGCTTTCAGTTTCACGCGAATGCTGCCATCAATCCACGGTTTCTGGTTAGGGAATGTTTTAATCGTTGCTATGGGAACGACATCTTCAACGCACATTCTAATGAACTCGCACACCCAATCAGCGTATTCGTCAATGTTGTTATCTGACGCAATACGAAACATATCCCAGTCCACGTGATGGAAGCAGTCTCGGAGTGTGGAATCAGCTTGGTCGGACCAGCGTTGGACAGACCTCAGCGTGGGAGCTTCTTGTTTTAGTTTCTGTCTGTAGGCAGGGATCAGCAAAATGTAGTCGTGGTCAGCTTTTCCGAAAGGAGGGCGGGGCAGGGCCTTATATGCGTCGCGGAAGTTAGAATAACAATGATCCAAGGTTTTTCCACCCCTGGTTGCGCAATCGATTCAATTTAGGTTTTGTTTTGTTTTCAGATTAGCCTTGTTAAAATCCCCAGCTACAATGAATGTAGCTTCAGGATGTATGGATTCCAGTTTGCAAAGAGTCAAATATAGTTTGTTCAGAGCCATCGATGTGTCTGCTTGGGGGGGAATATATACGGCTGTGATTATAATCGAAGAGAATTCTCTTGGTAGATAATGCGGTCGACATTTGGTTGTGAGGAATTCTAAATCAGGTGAACAGAAGGATTTGAGTTCCTGTATGTTTCTGTGATCACACCACGTCTCGTTAGCCATAAGGCATACGCCCCCGCCCCTCTTCTTACCAGAAAGATGTTTGTTTCTGTTGGCGCGATGCGTGGAGATCCATTCCGTTGTCCTGGTTGAAAGGCAGAACACAGGATCCGCTTTGTGAAAATCATATTCTTGGTTGTACTGATGGTGAGTTGACGCTGATCTTATATTCAGTAGTTCTTCTCGACTGTATGTAATGAAACCTAAGATGACCTGGGGTACTAATGTAAGAAATAACACGTAAAAAACCAAAAAACTGCATAGTTTCCTAGGAACACGAAGCGAGGCGGCCATCTCTGTCGGCGCCAATCTTTAGGGCCTTCCTCTGACACCGCCTGGTATGGAGGTCCTGGATGGCAGGGAGCTCGGCCCCAGTGATGTACTGCGCCATACACACTACTCTCTGTAGCGTCTTGCGTCGGTTGCCAAGCGGTTGCCATACGATGCGGTGATGCAGCAGTCCAGATGCTCTCAATGATGCAGCTATAGAACTTTTTGAGGATCTGAAGGCCCATTAAGGTGCATCACGGTACAGGAACAGGCTCCTATCCTATGGGTCATTCTGGCTTGGACAAGGTTTACATATGATCATTAGTACTGATAATTACATTGTTCTAGAGAATTTCATTGTTTACATTGACTTGTTCTTTTGCGAGCGTATATGGAGGGGTGATCTCCATTTCCTCTTGGGTGGAGATACAGTGTGACATTACAATACAGTTCTTCTTTCAGTCATAGACAGTCATAAGACAAAGTGCTTTGTGTCTAAACCACATGAAAAGAGAGAGAGTGTCACACCCTGGTCAAAGTATTTTGTGTTTATCTTTATTTATTTGGTCAGGCCAGGGTGTGGCATGGGTTTTTGTATGTGGTGTGTATTTATGGGGATTGTAGCTAGTGGGGTGTTCTAGCTAAGTCTATGGCTGTCTGAAGTGGTTCTCAATCAGAGGCAGGTGTTTATCGTTGTCTCTGATTGGGAACCATATTTAGGCAGCCATATTCTTTGAGTTTGTCGTGGGTGATTGTCCTTAGTGTCCTGATGTCATTGTTCTGTGTTAGGATACACAAGTATAGGCTGTTTTCGGGTTTTGTTAAGTTTATTGTTTTGGTAGTGTTTGTGTTTAGTGTGTTAATTCATTAAACATGGATTGCAATAGACATGCCGCATTTTGGTCCGACTCTCCTTCTCATAAAGAAAACCGTTACAGAATCACCCACCACAAAGGGACCAAGCAGCGTGTCAACAGGCAAGAACAGCCCAAAGTGGAGTACAGTATGGACTATACTTCTTGGGAGGAGATAGACAGGTGGGCGGTCGACCCAGGGAGAGTGCCGGAGCCCGCCTGGGATTCGATGGAGCAGTGCGCGGAAGGATATAGGAGAATGGAGTTTGCGAAGCAAGCAAGGCGGCGCGGACGGAGGCCCCATAGTCAGCCCCAAAAATTTCTTGGGGGGGGGCTCAGGGAGAGTGTGGCAGAGTCAGGAGCCAGACCTGAGCCAACTCTCCCTGTTTATCGTGAGGAGCCAAGGAGGAGACCAGAGCCGGTGTTGGAGGTGAGCGAAACAGAGACTGTGAAGGAGTTAATGGGGAAATTGGAGGAGAGAGAAATGAGGGAGTTGCTGTGTTGGTGTTTTAAACATGGAATTCGCCCGACGGAGCGTGTCGGGGATTTGATGGCACCTGGGTCAGCGCTCCATACTCGTCCTGAGGTGCGTGTTAGTCGGCTGGTTAAGATGGTGCCAGTCTCACGTACCAGGCCTCCTGTGCACCTCCCTAACCTTGCACGTCCTGTGCCAGCACCGCTCTCAAGATCTCCAGTACGCCTTCACGGTCTAACCCATCCTGTGCCACCTCCACACCCCAGCCCTCCGGTAGCAGCTCCCCGCACCAGGCTTCCTGTGCGTGTTCTCGGCCCAGTACCACCAGTGCCAGCACCACGCATCAGGCCTATAGTGCGCCTCGCCTGTCCAGCGCTGTCGGAGCCCTCCTCCTCTCCAGCGCTGTCGGAGTCTCCCGCCTGTTTAGCGCTGTTAGAGCCTTCCTTCTCTACAGCGCTGCCGGAGTCTCCCGCCTGTTCAGAACTGCCAGTTAGCATAGAGCTGCCAGTTAGCATAGAGCTGCCAGTTAGCATAGAGCTGCCAGTTAGCATAGAGCTGCCAGTTAGCGTAGAGCTGCCAGTCTGCATAGAGCTGCCAGTCTGCAAGGAGCTGCCAGTCTGCAAGGAGCTGCCAGTCTGCAAGGAGCTGCCAGTCTGCAAGGAGCCGCCAGAGCTGCCTGTCTGCAGGATGCCACCAAAGCTGCCAGTCTGCAAGGAGCCGCCAGAGCTGCCAGTCTGCAAGGAGCCGCCAGAGCTGCCAGTCTGCAAGGAGCCGCCAGAGCTGCCAGTCTGCATGGAGCAGCCAGGGCCGCCAGTCAGCATGGAGCAGCCAGGGCCGCCAGTCAGCATGGAGCAGCCAGGGCCGCCAGTCAGCATGGAGCAGCCAGGGCCGCCAGTCAGCATGGAGCAGCCAGTCAGCATGGAGCAGCCAGTCAGCATGGAGCAGCCAGAGCAGCCAGTCAGCATGGAGCAGCCAGAGCTGCCAGTCAGCATGGAGCAGCCAGTCAGCATGGAGCAGCCAGAGCTGCCAGTCAGCATGGAGCAGCCAGTCAGCATGGAGCAGCCAGAGCTGCCAGTCAGCATGGAGCAGCCAGAGCTGTCAGTCAGCATGGAGCAGCCAGTCAGCATGGAGCAGCCAGAGCTGCCAGTCGACCAGACTCTTCCAGATCTGCCAGTCGACCAGACTCTTCCAGATCTGCCAGTCGACCAGACTCTTCCAGATCTGCCAGTCGACCAGACTCTTCCAGATCTGCCAGTCGACCAGACTCTTCCAGATCTGCCAGTCGACCAGACTCTTCCAGATCTGCCAGTCGACCAGACTCTTCCAGATCTGCCAGTCGACCAGACTCTTCCAGATCTGCCAGTCGACCAGGATCTTCCAGATCTGCCAGTCGACCAGGATCTTCCAGATCTGCCAGTCGACCAGGATCTGCCAGTCAGCCAGGATCTGCCGAAACCACCAGCCAGCCAGGATCTGGTAGATTCATCAACCTGCCTGAGCTTCCTCTCACTCCTGAGCTTCCTCTCACTCCTGAGCTTCCCCTCAGTCCCGAGCTGCCTCAGTCCCGAGCTGCCCCTCAGTCCCGATCTGCTCCTCAGTCCAGTGGGGTTCTGGGTGAGGACTACTAGGCCATGGTCGGCGGCGAGGGTGGACTATCCAGGGACGCGAGGAGAAGGGGCTAAGACATTGATTGAGTGGGGTCCACGTCCCGCGCCGGAGCCGCCACCATGGACAGACGCCCACCCGGACCCTCCCTATTGTTTTGAGGTGCGTTCGGGAGTCCGCACCTTAGGGGGGGGGTTCTGTCACACCCTGGTCAAAGTATTTTGTGTTTATCTTTATTTATTTGGTCAGGCCAGGGTGTGGCATGGGTTTTTGTATGTGGTGTGTATTTATGGGGATTGTAGCTAGTGGGGTGTTCTAGCTAAGTCTATGGCTGTCTGAAGTGGTTCTCAATCAGAGGCAGGTGTTTATCGTTGTCTCTGATTGGGAACCATATTTAGGCAGCCATATTCTTTGAGTTTGTCGTGGGTGATTGTCCTTAGTGTCCTGATGTCATTGTTCTGTGTTAGGATACACAAGTATAGGCTGTTTTCGGGTTTTGTTAAGTTTATTGTTTTGGTAGTGTTTGTGTTTAGTGTGTTAATTCATTAAACATGGATTGCAATAGACATGCCGCATTTTGGTCCGACTCTCCTTCTCATAAAGAAAACCGTTACAGAGAGAGAGATGTCCACAGACAAGACAATAGAGAGGATCCCTATAGTTATTAGGAACATTCCCTGGATAAAGGAGAGCAGGAGACAGAAACAGAGGCATAATGTGCTTTGATATTCCCTGGATTTGGGCACAGAATCAACATGTAGCTGAACACAGAGCGAGCAGGGGTCGTCTTTGTGGTTGGATGGTTTGCATCAAACTCAAAACAGGCACTGACTTTAGACAGTACAAATAAGCAACTGCAAAATGTGTGTGGCTGGGAAAAATTGTTAGGAAAATCAAAACTGATCCCCTAGAAAGAACTAAAATTACCAAAATTAGACAAAAATACTCTCAAAGTACAGAGGTATGCAGTTTCCTTTGTGGTCTGTTGATAACTTAAAAGGATAAGGTTATGGTTCAGGTTTTTTGTAGATAGAGGTGATGGTAAATTGAATTTGTTGTTTTACTGTAATACTACACAGGCCTCTCCAATTTAAATTAATGTGGATGAATTGATGAATAGATGACTGACTGAAATTTTTCACACACATTTCATATCTCGTGTCCCATAACTGTTCCAATCCTTCCTTCCTGGAACTGTGAAGTCCACTACCCTGAAGCAGTCGACCCCCACCCCACAGACGCACCAATTTAGCCGTACATGGGTCAGCTGAACCTCTAAGAGGGGGAGATTGAAAAGTAATTCTTCACATTTCCCCTTTAAAGTAGCCTCTGTCGCTCCATGGTCCTCTGGCAACGTTACAAAAATGTCCACACATGGCCCACTCCAGAGGGGCTGGCGTTTATATGGGCTTTATATTGGATTTATCTGAAAAATGATGCGGAGTGGCTGTGCCAGCCAAGCCCAAGAACTGGAGTTTTCTGTTTCCAAAATTGCAAGCAGGTGTTCCTTCCTTCCTCCATCCATCTCTCTCTCCTCTTCCTGTACCGATCCATGTCCCCCTGGCCTGTGTAATTGCGGAGCATAAGTTCACAATGTACCAAAACCTTTTAAAATGTTTACTATTTATAATCTAAACATAGGTATGTTGTTTCTGATATGCATGTGACATGCACACCAACAGGTGGTAGTAAATTCGATTATTCTCTCTCTCTCTCTTCTGTTTCTTGCTATGCTTGGAAGGAAAAAACCTGGGGGAGAAATGTGAGTGGACGATGTGGCATTTAACGGCTATCCAGGCAGGGATGCAGGAGATTTACAACCAAAGTGAAGGGGTATAAGAGGAAAGCATTCCACAGGCTTTACTACACTTCAGAGGAGAGTGGAGGGAGGGGGAACCCACCCACAACACAGCCTAGACCAGCCTAGAACTCCTCTCATTGAGGCTGCAGTAGCAGTAAGAGAGAGAAACACACAGAGAGAGGGAAACACAGTGAGAGAAAGAGACACAGAGAAAGAGAGAGACACAGAGAGAGAGAGAGAGAGACACACACATAGAGAGAGAGAGACCCAGAGAGAGAGCGATAGAGAGACAGAGAGAGAGACACACAGAGAGACAAACAGAGAGACACAGAGAGAGACATGGAGAGAGAGAGACACAGAGAGAGACATACAGAGAGAGAGAGAGAGACAGAGAGAGAGAGACACACAGAGAGACAAACAGAGAGACACAGAGAGAGACATATCGAGAGAGAGAGACACAGAGAGAGACATACAGAGAGAGAGAGAGAGAGCCAGAGAGAGAGAGATAGAGAAACACAGCGAGAGAGAGACATGGAGATTGATAATGAATTGATAGGCAGAGAGTGAAAGAGATTGACAGAGTCTGTGTAGTGTAGGAGTTTCCCTGTCGAGTAAGAGAAAGAGGTGAGATGTGTGAGTCTCCTCTTTAGTATGCCCTGGGGGTACAGCTGTAATGACCTGCTGGGTTACCTGGTCTTTGTGTAAACAACATGCTGACAATACAGCCCATCAAAGCCTGCACAAAGCCTGTGTTGTTGTATTCAAACTAACCAAGCTGACAGACACACTTAACCTGCCTTACTTCACTTTCTCTAGCCCTTCTGATCCCTCTGTCTATCTCAGTTTGTTTTCCAGTCATTTTCTATATCTGTCTCCAATACTTTTTCACATTTTCTGCCGCTCATTCTGCAAGGTCATTTTATCTTCTTCAAAACTGTGAATCCAACATTTTCAGAAAAGGAAGACTATCATCTCCTGTCTTTCTTTCTTTCCCTCTGTCCTCCTTTTTAAAATCAACATCCCTCTGTAAACCGTGTGTCTCTCTGGAGCTCTCAACTCCACCGTGTATAACTGGTCTCTCTCCTTGTCTACTACCCTCTCATGGCCCTGAGGAACTCAAACAACCTCTTTGCTCCTAGATAACCACCCCTCTCTCTCTCTTTCTCCCTCTCTCTCCCGCTCTCTCTCTCTCTTTCTACTGCTCCCCCCTTTCCTACCTACCTCGCTCCCTCCATTCCTCTCAATTTGTCTTCACATTTCTGGGTAAAGCTCTCCAAAAAGCACTTCCCAGATCTCAAGGATTTGGAAAGCTCTGGTCTTCTTCCACCCCTGTACCGTGAGATTGATGGGCTGCCTAAGTGCTCTGATTTCCTCCAGTTATTAAACACATTCATCACACGTCTTCCTCTCAATTATTAAGATGAGAGACAGAAAGGTATAGAGTTGATAAGTCAGTAAGTGCTGTGCTGTATGGCAGGGCTGCTGCTGAAGCTCGCCCGGCCTCGCTCGCAGTGATTCAATAGCATTTAAGAGGGCCATGCAGGCTTCCTCTCATTCTTCTCCTGTTGCCCTGGCCTGGGATGGGAATGTGATGCTGCATTTCACATGAAGGAGAAGCTATCATCAGGATGTTTATGTATCTTAACGTCAGGTCCAACTTCAGACGTAGTACATAATTGTATCGGGCCCGGCCACTAATTCAACCTGTGATTAATTGCTGGGTTGATTGAGTGTGTGTGTGAGTGTGCTGGGTTGATTGAGCCTGTAAGGAGAGTTTGCTGTCTGCCTCATTTCCTTTAGACTACCAAGGCACAGTGTTATTTTTTCATTAACACCAGCCAGACCTGGGTTCAAATATTATTTGAAATGAATAAAAATACTTAAGCTGTGCCTGATTGAGTTTGCCTGGCACAATGAAACCAATAGAATAGTGCCAAAACCCACCCAATGGGCACTCCAGGCAGACTGAAGCAATAGCTGAAAGTATTTGAAAGATTTCAAATGGTATTTGAACCCAGGTCTGAGACAAGCATGGGTACATTATTGGGTTTTAATGAGATGCTGAACTAGACTAGTGCCTTAAATAGATTATGTAGTGACATTTTAAACAAGTGACATATGCTGGACGCAATTAATACTATGTTTTTCCAAATGCTTCAACTGCCATTCATGTAAATGGTGGATATTTTAAAAGAGCTGGTTCAGAAGGTCATCTGAACATTAATATATCAAAATATTTTTTTTAAGGGCAGCTACAACTACAGTATTTTCTGCAGGAACCGTTGGTCCACTTTATGAAGCTTATTTACATTTAGCATCAAGTTAAATCAAATCAAATTGTATTAGTCACACGCGGCGATGCTTACTTACGAGCCACTAACCGACAGTGCAGTTTCAAAAAACATGGATAAGAATAAGAGACAAATGTAACAAGTAATTAAAGAGCAGAAGTAAAAAATAACAATATATACAGGGGGGTTCCGGTACAGAGTCAATGTGCGGGGCACCGGTTAGTTGAGGTAGTATGGACATGTAGGTAGAGTTAAAGTGACTATGCATAGATGACAACAGACAGTGGCAGTGGTGTGGAGAGGGGAGGGGGTGAGCAATGCGAATAGTCTGGGTAGCCATTTGACTAGATGTTCAGGAGTCTTATGGCTTGGGGTAGAAGCTGTTTAGAAGCCTATTGGAGGTCGGAGGCCGAGCAGTTGCCATACCAGGCAGTGATGTAACCAGTCAGGAAGCTCTCGCTGGTGCAACTGTAAAACCTTTTGAGGATCTGAGGACCCATGCCAAATATTTTCAGTCTCCTGAGGGGGAATAGGTTTTGTCGTGCCCGCTTCACGACTGTCATGGTGTGCTTGGACCATGATAGTTTTTTGGTGATGTGCAAACCAAGGAACTTGAAGCTCTCAACCTGCTCCACTGCAGCCCCGTCGATGAGAATGGGGCGTGCTCGGTCCTCTTTTTACTGTAGTCCACAATCATCTCCTTTGTCTTGATCACGTCGAGGGGGAGGTTGTTGTCTTGGCACCACACGGCCAGGTCTCTGACATCCTCCCTATAGGCTGTCTCGTTGTTGTAGGTGATCAGGCCTACCACTGTTGTGTCATCTGCAAATGCAATGATGGTGTTGGAGTCGTGCCTGGCCGTGCAGTCATGAGTGTACAGGAGGGGACTGAGCACGCACCCCTGAGGGGCCCCTGTGTTGAGGATCAGAATGGCGTATGTGTTGTTACCTACCCTTACCACCTGGGGGGCGGCCCGTCAGGAAGTCCAGGATCCAGTTGCAGAAGGAGGCATTTAGTCCCAGGGTCCTTAGATTAGTGATGAGCTTCGAGGGTACTATGGTGTTGAACGCTGAGCTGTAGTCAATGAATAGCATTCTCACATAGGTGCTCCTTTTGTCCAGGTGGGAAAGGGCAGTGTTGAGTGCAATAGCGATGGCATCGTCTGTGGATCTGTTGGGGCGGTATGCATATTGGAGTGGGTCTAGGGTTTCTGGGATGATGTTGTTGATGTGAGCCATGGCCAGCCTTTCAAAGCACTTCATGGCTACAGACGTGAGTGCTACGGGTCGGTAGTCATTTAGGCAGGTTACCTTAGTGTTCTTGGGCACAGGAACTATGGTGGTCTTCTTAAAACATGTTGGTATTACAGACTCGGACAGGGAGAGGTTGAAAATGTCAGTGAAGAAACTTGCTAGTTGGTCAGCACGTGCTCGCAGTACACGTCCTGGTAATCCGTCTGGCCCTGCGGCCTTGTGAATGTTGACCTGTCTAAAGGTCTTACACTCATCGGCTGAGGAGAGAGTGGTCACACAGTCTTCCGGTACAGTTGTTGCTCTCATATATGTTTCAGTGTTATTTGCCTTGAAGCGAGCATAGAAGTAGTTTAGCTCGTCCGGTAGGCTCATGTCACTGGACAGCTCTCGGCTGTGCTTCCCTTTGTAGACTGTAATGGTTTACAGGCCCTGCCACATCCGACGAGCGTCAGAGCTGGTGTAGTACGACTCGATCTTAGTCCTGTATTGACGCTTTGCCTGTTTGGTGGTTCGTCAGAGGGCATAACGGGATTTCCTATAAGCTTCCGGGTTATTGCCCCGCTACTTGAAAGCGGCAGCTCTAGCCTTAAGCTCAGTGCGGATGCTGCCTGTAACCCCTGGCTTCCGGATGGGGTATGTACGTACGGTCACTGTGGTGACAACGTCATCAACGCACTTATTGATGAAGCCAATGACAGATGTGGTGTACTCCACAATGCCATTGGAGGAATACCGGAACATATTCCAGTCTGTGCTAGCAAAACAGTCTGGTAGCTTAGCATCTGCTTCCTCTGACCACTTTTTTATTGATCTAGTCACTGGTGCTTCCTGCTTTGATTTTTGCTTGTAAGCAGGAATCAGGAGGATGGAATTATGAGCAATAGAGGATGGCTTTCATTTAAAATCCATTGCTCACATTCTATTATAATCAGAGTTATATTACTGGAACAACATTTACAGCATATTAATGGTTGAGTAACTCCCCTTATGGCAATCTCTCTCGCTCTCTCTCTCTCACACCCTTTCTCACCTTCTCTCGCTCTCTTTGTCTCTCTCTCTGTCAGTGATTTTCATTTGCTCTCTGTGGCCTGTTTGCCATACATTCTGCAGCCTTCCATGAGTGCAATTTATAGATTTTATTACATTTCTTAAGACTTATGCCTTTGGCACTGTCAGATCAGGTTTGTTAAACGCAGGAGAACGCACGCACACACACGTGAATTTTGTCTTGCTGCTTTTTGTTCTATGTTGCTATGTCTGTATGCTACGTCTTGCTTGTCCTATGTTGCTATTATCTATATTGTAATTGTTTTTAATAACCTGCCCAGGGACTGCGGTTGAAAATTAGCCGGCTGGCTAAAACCGGCACTTTTACTGAAACGTTGATTAATGTGCACTGTCCCTGTAAAAATAAAATAAACTCAACTCACGCACGCACACGCACACACACACACACACACACACACACACACACACACACACACACACACACACACACACACACACACACACACACACACACACGTATCAGTTCCATCTGACTGTTCAATTCAGGGCCAAGGGGGCCAGTTGCAGCCTGGTCTAATTGAAGTCTAGGCCCTCAGTTTGATGGAAGGTAATGATACGTAGTATCTACTGCTTCTTTGATCCAATCAGGAAACTCAGCGGGACATGTCCCTTCCAACCACTGCCAGAAAGAATGTCTGCTTCTCATACTTTTGAAAATACACCAGATTGGTTCTGTTTTTTGATTAACACATGTTTAACAGTTTCTCTTGGACTGCCTACTAGCGTTGCCTGCCTCTCACTACAAAGTTCTCCTCTTGCAACAAATGACTCTGTTTCAGCTCTCAACATGCCAACACCCGCTCCTGCCTCCGCTGCAACCAGTCAACCTCCATGGCGATCTCTCTCTGCTTTCTCCTTTCTCTCTCCCTTTCTCGCTGTCTACCACTCTGTCTGTCTCTAACCCTCACACACACTCTCTCTCTCTCTCTCTCTCTCTCTCTCTCTCTCCCTCTCTCTCTCTCTCTTGCTTTCTCTCTCTTGCTACTTATGTCTGCCACTCAAGCAGAGCCTCGTATAGTTATCACCTCCCTACATAAAGCTCTGGGTGGTCAAACAGAGCAAGTAGGGGGAATCTGGAGCATCAGAGAAAAAGAGAGAGAAAGAGGGAGAGAGACGAAGAGGGGAGACTACTGGGTGTATGTGTGAGAGAGAAATTGAGAGAGCTGGTGAGGGAGATGGAGAGAAATATGAATGGATAGAGTGAGAGATAGAGGCCACAGAGAGGGTGTTGAGTCAGAAAGCATCCTGTTGTCTCAAGCTATGGGAACGTGAATGTCTGTCTGTGTGTGAGTCCCTGGAACCTGCAGATGACCTGGTGTGTTAATGTAGCCGACTCTGGAGAAGATTGATTTCGTTCAGCAGGCCATTATACACTGTCCATGAGAACATGCTCTCACACAAACACAGGTGGCCCCAAACCCACCTCAAGCCACCGTCACCATCGCAATGCCTTCTGAACTCTTTGATCTTCATTTGCCGTGAGGGTGACACATAAAGCATAAAGCGCCCAGGGTGGTACTAAAGACTGGAGAGGGAGTGGCCTGTCCCATCCAACCACAGAGCACCTGTTTCATAAAAGACATCCATAAAGTCTTCATGGTCCCCACATGCTTAGTACACCACATCATCATGACAACCAAAACAGGTGGTAAATGTTTTACTACTGAAATAAACCTGGATTGGGAGTTCTGGAGATATAAATAATGAATGGGTGAAATTAAAAAAAAAGTCTTTCTGGGTAAGTCTCTAAGATCTTTCCACACCTGGATTGTGAAACATTTGCCAATTATTGTTTTTCAAAATTCATTGCTAGACAACCATTTTCAGCTCTCAACATAGATTTTCAAGTACATTTAAATCAAAACTGTAACTCGGCCACACAAGAAAACTCACTGTCAGTGTAGATTTGGCCTTGTTTTAGGTTATTATCCTACTGAATGGTGAATTTGTCTCCCAGTGTCTGGTGGAAAGCAGACTAAACCAGGTTTTCCTCTAGGATTTTGCCTGTGCTTAGCTCTATTCTGTTTTTTTATCCTGAAAAACTCCCCAGTCCTTAACGATTACAAGCACACCCATAACATGATGCAGCCACAATTATGCTTGAAAAGGCCAGTATCCCGGAGTCGCCTCTTCACTGTTGATGTTGAGACTGGTGTTTTGCAGGTACTATTTAATCCAGTTGATGACTTGTGAGGCATATTTTTCTCAAACTAGACACTCTGATGTACTTGTCCTCTTGCTTAGTTGAACGCCCGGGCCTCCCACTCCTCTTTCTATTCTGGTTAGAGACAGTTTGCGCTGTTCTGTGAATGGAGTAGTACACAGCGTTGTATCACATCTTCCGTTCCGTGGCAATTTCTTGCATGGAAAAGCCTTCATTTCTCAGAACAAGAATAGACTGATGAGTTACAGAAGAAAGTGCTTTGTTTCTGGCCATTTGGAGCATGTAATTGAACCCACAAATGCTGATTTTAATTAACTTAACAAGTTCTCATTTACAACTGCGACCTGGCCAAGATAAAGCAAAGTAGTGGGACAAAAAACAACAACACAGAGTTACACATGGGATGAACAAAAGTACAGTCAATAACAATTGAAAAATCTACATACAGTGTGTGCAAATGGCGTAGGGAGGTAAGGCAATAAATAGGACATAGTTGCTAAGTAATTACAATTCAGCAAATTAACACTGGAGTGATAAATGTGCAGATGATGATGTGCAAGTACAAATACTGGTGTGCAAAAGAGCAAAAAAGTCAATAAAAACAATATGGGAATGAGGTAGGTAGTTGGATAGGCTATTTACAGATGGTCTGTACAGCTGCAGTAATCGGTGAGCTGCTCAGATAGCTGATGCTTAAAGTTAGTGAGGGAGTTATAAGTCTCCAACTTCAGCGATTTTTGCAATTCGTTCCAGTCATTGGCAGCAGAGAACTGTAAGGAAAGGCGGCCAAAGGAGGTGTTGGCTTTGGGGATGACCAGTGAGATATACCTGCTGGAGCACGTGCTACGGGTGGGTGTTGTTATGGTGACCAGTGAGCTGAGATAAAGCGGAGCTTTACCTAGCAAAGACTTATAGATGACCTGGAGCCAGTGAGTCTGGCGACGAATATGTAGCGAGGGCCAGCTGACGAGAGCATACAGGTCGCAGTGGTGGGTGGTATATGGGGCTTTGGTGACAAAACGGATGGAACTGTGATAGACTGCATCCAAATTGCTGAGTAGAGTGTTGGAGGCTATTTTGTAAATTACATCGCCGAAGTCGAGGATCAGTAGGATATTTAGTTTTACGAGGGTATGTTTGGCAGCGAGAGTGAAGGAGGCTTTGCTGCGAAATAGGAAGCAGATTCTAGATTTAAGTTTGGATTGGAGATGCTTAATATGAGTCTGTATTTGTAGTTGTCCACATATTCAGAACCGTTCAGAGTAGTGATGCTAGTTTTACTAGTGTTTAAGAGCAGTTGGAGGCCATGGAAGGAGTGTTGTATGGTATTGAAGCTCATTTGGAGGTTTTTAAAACCTCAATGGGCTTGATGTCCCGCTAGCGTGCCACTACGGCAACATCCGGTGAAATTGCGGTGGGCGAAATTCCAAATACAAAAAATCGTAATATTAAACCTTCATGAAAATACACTTGTCATACATCATTCTTTAGCTTAGAATCTTGGTAATCGAACAGCTTTGTCCGATTTACAATAGGCTTCACGGCGAAAGCATAGCATATGATTGTCTGAGGACAGCGCCCCAATCTTGGTCCTTTCTGGTTGGAAAGTCAAAAGGCCAACAGGAATGGCCTGGGAGCTCAAAAAAAAAAAATTTTCCTCAGGTTTTACCCTGCCATATCAGTTATGTTATACACACAGACATTGTTTTAACAGTTTTAGAAACTTCAGAGTGTTTTCTATCCAATTATACTAATTATATGCATAGCCTAGCTTCTGGACCTGAGTAACCGACAGTTTACATTGGGCACGTCAGACAGATGAAATTCAGGATACTGCCCCCTAGCCCAGAGAGGTTAAACACAGTGTCCAAAGAAGGGAAAGATGTATACAGAGTGGGGTCGTCTGCGTAGAGGTGGATCAAGGAATCACCCGCAGCAAGAGCGACATCATTGATATATACAGAGTAAAGAGCCGGCCCGAGAATTTAACCCTGTGGTACCCCCATAGAGACTGCCAGAGGTCCGGACAACAGGCCCTCCGATTTGACACACTGAACTCTATCTGAGAAGTAGTTAGTGAACCAGGTGAAGCAGTCATTTGAGAAACCAAGGCTGTTGAGTCTGCCGATAAGAATATGGTGAATACGGGATCTACTTCCGGCACCGACAGAGATGGCCGCCTCGCTTCGCGTTCCTGGGAAACTATGCAGTTTTTTGTTTTTTTTACGTGTTATTTCTTACATTGGTACCCCAGGTCATCTTAGGTTTCATTACATACAGTCGAGAAGAACTACTGAACATAAGAGCAGCGTCAACTCACCATCAGTACGACCAAGAATATGACTTTCGCGAAGCGGACCCTGTGTTCTGCCTTTCACCCAGGACAACGGAATGGATCCCAGCCAGCGACCCCAAAAAACGACTTTGAAAAAGGGGAAAACGAAGCGGTCTTCTGGTCAGACTCCGGAGACGGGCACATCGTGCACCACTCCCTAGCATTCTCCTCGCCAATGTCCAGTCTCTTGACAACAAGGTTGATGAAATCCAAGCAAGGGTAGCATTCCAGAGGGACATCAGAGACTGTAACGTTCTTTGCTTCACGGAAACATGGCTCACTGGAGAGACGCTATCGGAGGCGGTGCAGCCAGCGGGTTTCTCCACGCATCGCGCCGACAGAAACAAACATCTTTCTGGTAAGAAGAGGGGCGGGGGCGTATGCTTTATGGTTAATGTGACGTGGTGTGGCCAAAACAACATACAGGAACTCAAGTCCTTCTGTTCAACTGATTTAGAATTCCTCACAATCAAATGTAGACTGCATTATCTACCAAGGGAATTCTCTTCTCTAAAACAAGAAGCTCCCGCGCTGAGGTCTGTTCAACGCTGGTCCGCCCAATCTGATTCCACACTCCAAGACTGCTTCCATCACGTGGACTGGGATATGTTCCGTATTGCGTCAGATGACAACATTGACGAATACGCTGATTCGGTGTACGAGTTCATTAGAACGTGTGTTGAAGATGTCGTTCCCATAGCAACGATTAAAACATTCCCAAACCAGAAACCGTGGATTGATGGCAGCATTCGCGTGAAACTGAAACCGCGAACCACTGCTTTTAATCAGGGCAAGGTGACTGGAAACATGACCGAATACAAACAGTGTAACTATTCCCTCCGCAAGGCAATCAAACAAGCTAAGCGTCAGTATAGAGACAAAGTAGAATCTCAATTCAACGGCTCAGACACAAGAGGTATGTGGCAGGGTCTACAGTCAATCACGGATTACAAAAAGAGAACCAGCACTGTCACGGACCAGGATGTCTTGCTCCCAGGCAGACTAAATAACTGTTTTGCCCGCTTTGAGGACAATACAGTGCCACTGACACTGCCCGCAACTAAAACATGCAGACTCTCCTTCACTGCAGCCGACTTGAGGAAAACATTTAAACGTGTCAACCCTCGCAAGGCTGCAGGCCCAGACGGCATCCCCAGCCGCGGCTGGTGTGTTTACGGACATATTCAATCAATCCCTATCCCAGTCTGTTGTTCCCACATGCTTCAAGAGGGCCACCATTGTTCCTGTTCCCAAGAAAGCTAAGGTAACTGAGCTAAACGACTACCGCCCCGTAGCACTCACTTCCGTCATCATGAAGTGCTTTGAGAGACTAGTCAAGGACCATATCACCTCCACCCTACCTGACACCCTAGACCCACTCCAATTTGCTTACCGCCCAAATAGGTCCACAGACGACGCAATCTCAACCACACTGCACACTGCCCTAACCCATCTGGACAAGAGGAATACCTATGTGAAAATGCTGTTCATCGACTACAGCTCGGCATTTAACACCATAGTGCCCTCCAAGCTCGTCATCAAGCTCGAGACCCTGGGTCTCGACCCCGCCCTGTGCAACTGGGTACTGGACTTCCTGACGGGCCGATGAACAGTCCAACAGGCATCAGCTATGTAGCCAGGTGATCATAGGGTCCAGTGAACAGCAATAGATGAAACAGGGAAGCCGTTAGGTAGTCGTTACTACGCTAGCTAGCGGGAGACACAGCGTTCGTAAAGATAGCAGGCCGGGGCTAGCAGAAGCGTCTTCTCCGACGTCCGGCAAAGGGCGGTTGAGGGCACAACGGACGGAATTATGTCGGCAGACCAGTCGTGATGGATCGGCGGGGCTCCATGTCGACAAGTACTCAACCAGTCTTAAAAGGCCCTTTTTATTGCTTCTTTAATCAGGACAACAGTTTTCAGCTGTGCTAACATAATTGCAAAAGGGTTTTCTAATGATGAATTAACCTTTTAAAATGATAAACTTGGATTAGCTAACACAACGTGCCATTGGAACACAGGAGTAATGGTTGCTGATAATGGGCCTCTGTATGCCTATGTAGATATTCCATAAAAAATCTGCCATTTCCATCTACAATAGTCATTTACAACATTAACAATGTCTACACTGCATTTCTGATCAATTTATGTTATTTTAATGGACAAAAATGTGCTTTTCTTTAAAAAACATGGACATTTCTAAGTGACCGCAAACTGTCCTCGTGCTCCTAGACCTTAGTGCTGCTTTTGATACCATCGATCACCACATTCTTTTGGAGAGATTGGAAACCCAAATTGGTCTACAGGGACAAGTTCTGGCCTGGTTTAGATCTTATCTGTCGGAAAGATATCAGTTTGTCTCTGTGAATGGCTTGTCCTCTGACAAATCAACTGTACATTTCGTTGTTCCTCAAGGTTCTGTTTTAGGACCACTATTGTTTCCACTATATATTTTACCTCTTGGGGATGTCATTCGAAAATATAATGTTAACTTTCACTGCTATGCGGATGACACACATCTGTACATTTCAATGAAACACGGTGAAGCCCCAAAATTGCCCTCGCTAGAAGCCTGTGTTTCAGACATAAGGAAGTGGATGGCTGCAAACTTTCTACTTTTAAACTCGGACAAAACAGAGATGCTTGTTCTAGGTCCCAAGAAACAAAGAGATCTTCTGTTGAATCTGACAATTAATCTTAATGGTTGTACAGTCGTCTCAAATAAAACTGTGAAGGACCTTGGCGTTACTCTGGACCCTGATCTCTCTTTTGACGAACATATCAAGACTGTTTCAAGGACAGCTTTTTTCCATCTACGTAACATTGCACAAATCTGAAACTTTCTGTCCAAAAATGATGCAGAAAAATGTATCCGTGCTTTTGTTACTTCTAGGTTAGACTACTGCAATGCTCTACTTTCCGGCTACCCAGATAAAGCACAAAATAAACTTTAGTTAGTGTTAAATATGGCTGCTAGAATCCTGACTAGAACCAAAAAATTTGATCATATTACTCCAGTGCTAGCCTCCCTACACTGGCTTCCTGTCAAAGCAAGGGCTGATTTCAAGGTTTTACTGCTAACCTACAAAGCATTACATGGGCTTGCTCCTACCTATCTCTCTGATTTGGTCCTGCCGTACATACCTACACGTACGCTACGGTCACAAGATGCAGGCCTCCTAATTGTCCTTAGAATTTCTAAGAAAACAGCTGGAGGCAGGGCTTTCTCCTATAGAGCTCCATTTTTATGGAATGGTCTGCCTACCCATGTGAGAGACGCAAACTCGGTCTCAACCTTTAAGTCTTTACTGAAGACTCATCTCTTCAGTGGGTCATATGATTGAGTGTAGTCTGGCCCCGGAGTGTGAAGGTGAATGGAAAGGCTCTGGAGCAACGAACCGCCCTTGCTGTCTCTGCCTGGCCGGTTCCCCTCTTTCCACTGGGATTCTCTGCCTCTAACCCTATTACAGGGGCGGATTCACTGGCTTACTGATGCTCTTTCATGCCGTCCCTAGGAGGGGTGCGTCACTTGAGTGGGTTGAGTCACTAATGTGATCTTCCTGTCTGGGTTGGTGCCCCCCCCTTGAGTTGTGCCGTGGCGGAGATCTTTGTGGGCTATACTTGGCCTTGTCTCAGGATGGTAAGTTGGTGGTTGAAGGTATCCCTCTAGTGGTGTGGGGGCTGTGCTTTGGCAAAGTGGGTGGGGTTATATCCTTCCTGTTTGGCCCTGTCCGGGGGTATCATCGGATGGGGCCACAGTGTCTCCTGACCCCTCCTGTCTCAGCCTCCAGTATTTTTGCTGCAGTAGTTTATGTGTCGGGGGCTAGGGTCAGTTTGTTATTTCTGGAGTACTTCTCCTGTCTTATCCGGTGTCCTGTGTGAATTTAAGTATATTCTCTCTAATTCTCTCTTTCTCTCTTTCTTTCTCTCACTCAGAGGACCTGAGCCCTAGGATCATGCCTCAGGACTACCTGACATGATGACTCCTTGCTGTCCCCAGTACACCTGGCCATGCTGCTGCTCCAGTTTCAACTGTTCTGCCTGCGGCCATGGAATCCTGACCTGTTCACCGGACGTGCTACCTGTCCCAGACCTATTATTTGACCATGCTGGTCATTTATGAACATTTGAACATCTTGGCCATGTTCTGTTATAATCTCCACCCGGCACAGCCAGAAGAGGACTGGCCACCCCTCATAGCCTGGTTCTTCTCTAGGTTTCTTCCTAGGTTTTGGCCTTTCTAGGGAGTTTTTCTTAGCCAAAGTGCTTCAACACCTGCATTTCTTGCTGTTTGGGGTTTTAGGCTGGGTTTCTGTACAGTACTTTGAGACATCAGCTGATGTACAAAGGGCTATATAAATACATTTGATTTGATTTGATTTTGAACGGTAGTGTATATACATGTGTGAATAACTAGCTTACTAACAATTACAAATGTGGTAGTAATGATTAATACATGCGGAGCAAACGATTTGTAAATGGCTGGTTTTGCTTGTAAATACCTTTTTAATTTTATTACAAACATTTTAATATTTTTCTAGTTTTAATGGTTTATTATGGACCCTTAAAATAAAGTGTTACCATAGGATGTTGCTGGGCCCAGCACAGGCAGTGTGGTCCCCTCTTCTACTGGTCCCAGTGATACTAGGCTTACAGTGCATTCGGAAAGTATTCAGACCCCTTGAATTTTCAACATTTTGTTTCGTTACAGACAAATGTATTAAATTGTTTTTTTCCCCCCTCATCAATATACAAGCAATACCCCATAATGACAAAGCAAAAACAGGTTTTTAGATTGTTTTGCAAAAAAATAAAAAATAAATAACTGACATATCACATTTACATGCAGTTGAAGTCAGAAGTTTACATACACTTAGGTTGAAGTCATTAAAACCCGTTTTTCCACTACTCCACAAATTTCTTGTTAACACACTATAGTTTTGGCAAGTCGGTTAGGACAACTTCTTTGTGCATGACACAAGTAATTGTTCCAAAAGAAATGTACTTTAGTAAATATTTTCTTAACTCTATTTCTTGAACTGGAATGTTGGTTAAGGGCTTGTATTCATTGTATTCGGCGCATGTGACAAAAACAATTTGATTTGATTTGCACAGCTATTTCATGTCTCTCCAGAGATGCTCGATCGGGTTCAAGTCCGGGCTCTGGCTGGGCCACTCAAGGACATTCAGAGACTTGTCCCGGTGCCACTTCTGTGTTGTCTTGGCTGTGTGCTTACGGTCATTGTCCTGTTGGAAGGTGAACCTTCGCCCCAGTCGGAGGTCCTGAGTGCTCTGGAACAGGTTTTCATCAACGATCTCTCTGTACTTTTCTCCGTTCATTTTTCCCTCGATCCGGACTGGTCTCCCAGTCCCTGCCACTGAAAAACATCCCCACAGTATGATGCTGCCTCCACCATGCTTCACCGTAGAACCGTAAAAATATGACTTTCTATTTTTTCATCAAAAGTAACTCACAGGACCTTTACTAGCCCTGTATTAGCTGACTGATATTGCCATCTGTAGCACGGGCAAAAACAATTATTCTGTGACCCCCCTTTCCGCGGCTATGCTTGGGAGTAACAGACAGACAGATTGACAGACAGACTGACAGACATACAGGCAGAGTGTGCACACAGTGATATGGGTTTGTGTGGCTGAAATGCCAAGGCTGCATTTTTGTCTGCCCCTGATGCACTGGACCAAAACAGAGTCATTTCCTTTCCATGAGAAACATACTATTTAAATATATCAGTGGACCAAGCCGACCAAATAAGAGTATTTTCCACTTGGACTACAATATGTAAATAGATACACATACTTCCCCCTCTCCAGAATGTTCTCTCCCCTGCAGGGCATGTCAAATAGCATAGCATAGGATGACAGGGCGACATTGCTGAGAGTTTGTTCAGCACAGGCCTTCTCCTAGTTCAACCACAATCACTGACACATGTAAAGGTTTAGATGCTTAAACCTCACTGTGCAGCGCTAGCTCCCACAGATCTAAGGTACACCCAGTGCCCAAAATGGCTCTGTTCAAAAGTAGTGCACTATACAGGGAATAAGCTGCCATTTGGGACCAAGCGCCAGTGAGAGTGAAGGCTACTGTCTGTAGTATCAGCTGGTTCTACAGGGCTGTGGAGATCTAAGGTTGAACTGGTGTACTATAGACCAGGGTTGGGGTCAATTCCATTTCAATTCAGTAATTAAGTTTTGTCATTGTAATTGAATTGACACCACCCCTGTGATAGAATGCGTACCTATAGCCAAAAGGAAATGCGCACAGCTAAATTACATATATTTTTTTGTACCTTTATTTAACTAGGCAAGTCAGTTAAGAACAAATTCTTACCTTCAATGACAACCTAGGAACAGTGGGTTAACTGCCTTGTTCAGGGGCAGAATGACAGACTTTTACCTTGTCAGCTTATTATACCATAATTTGCAAATAAATAAATAAAAAATCCTACAATGTGATTTTTGGAATTTTTTTCTCATTTTGTCTGTCATAGTTGAAGTGTACCTATGATGAAAATTACAGGCCTCTCTCATCTTTTTAAGTGGGAGAACTTGCACAATTGGTGGCTGACTAAATACTTTTTTGCCCCACTGTATAGACAGGTGTGTGCCTTTCCAAATCATGTCCAATCAATTGAATTTCCCACAGGTGGACTCCCATCATGTTGTAGAAACATCTCAAGGATGATCAATGGAAACAGGATGCACCTGAGCTCAATTTTGAGTATTTCCGTTTTTTATTTTTAATGCATTTGCAAAAATGTCTTAAAACCTGTTTTCACTATGTTATTATTGGGCATTGTGTGTAGATTGATGGGGAAAAACATTTATTCAATCGATTTTAAAAATGGCTGTAACGTAACAAAATGTATAAAAATTTAAGGGGTCTGAATACTTTCCGAATGCACTGTAACTAAATATAGGGTGTCTCATAACTTGGAGTTCTGGTAAAATGAGGTGGGAAGGTGACCTGTGTCTACAGAGAATGTGTAATTGTTGTTAAATGGGTAATTCTATACATCAGTGTGTCCAGAGCCAGGCCACAACAGTAACCACATGTTTGTGCCTGGCCCTGTTCCCCTCTTTGTTTAACTTAGTGGCAAAAATTCCTGGGGCTTTCCTTGCTTTCCATAACCCATGCAAGCTGACTGCTCTTGGACGATATATATTTTTTACCACTTTGTGTTCTTTATGTATTTACGTATCCTATTTTAAATATATTCAACTCTGCAGATCTGGTCTCTAACAAGCCATTTTTGCTTTTCATATTTGATGTTATAGCCCATTTTATTTTCAAGTTTGTATTACGGGCCTTCTGTGCTGAGGTATAGCATTAAGACCATATGAAGGAGCATGGATGGATTAGGAATTAGACCCTGAGGGGTAGATGGAGTCGGGATACAGAAGTTACTGAGGATCGACTGGTGTACAGAACTCAATTGCAGCATACTGGTTTCTCCCTCTCTCTCTCTCTCTCTCTCTCTCTCGCTCTCTCTCTCTCTCTCTCACACTCTATGTTACATCTAAAAGTACAAGTTCAGTACACTTTAAGTTTTGGTGTCTAGGAATTTGACAAATATTTGTACCAAAACAAACACTTTCCATCTGTTCTGGCTGGTTGTTTGAAGGCAAACATTTAGGTAATGACAGTAATCGTGACTGAAATGAATCTGTTGGTTTTGTGCTCAGTTTTATGACAGCTTTATAAAATATTTTTGTAATGATTAGTATCATACTGAGAATAATACAAATGATTTAATATGTTATTCAACTTCAATGAAAAAGTTACATTTTTTTCCTAAACTGAGTATATCTGTTTCCCATCAGTTGTAATTCAAACAAACGGGAATGGTTTCCTTTCCTCACTGCGGAGAAAACTAAACCTCTAAGTGTGGAAGGTTGCCAAAAAAACTTGCCCTTGGTGTTTTGGCCCTGGCGTTTTCTCTCAAGAGGTATTCATTTCATTTGTGTGAAAATGTGATCAATTCAATAACATCAGTCACAATCAGTGAATAACAATGGGAAGATTGTTGTTGAATACAACAATGAATAGATTGTTATCCAGTGTAGGCTCAAACTTGACCACACCACTTCCATCACTCAGTCAAATGTGTAAGAGTGCATGTTTTAGTGTATAACTTATGTGTATAACTTATGAAGCATCCCAAATGGCACCCTATTCCCTACATAGTGCACTACCCTACTGTTCAAAAGTTTGGGGTCACTTAGAAATGTTCTTGTTTTTCAAAGAAAAGCACATTGTTGGTCCATTAAAAATAACATCAAATTGATCAGAAATACAGTGTAGACATTTCTAAGTGACCCCAAACTTTTGAACGGTAGTGTACGTTTGACCTTATGGGTATGCCCTTTGGGCCCTGCTCGAAAGTTGTGCACTAGGGAACAGTGTGACATCTGGGACACAGGCTGTGTATTTGCCTGTGGCCTATATATGTGTGTTCTGTCATGTCCCCAGCCACCCCGTGTCTGGCTACGAGAAAAGGAGAGATGGTTGCGTGATTCTGTTCAACTTTAGAAGAAGATTGTCATGTCTGTTTTGTTCTTAGTGTTCCCAACGGGAGCCTTTGAGTCATTACAAAATGTCCAGGTAGTAAAACTCCATTTCACTTTTCTTCTCTGGAATTGCAACCAGATTGCACATAGACTCACGGTCATTTTGTTGTCAGATGCATCACTACTCTTTCATGTGCTATGTTTGATTTGTGTGGGATCCCAGTACTAGCTGCATCAGAATTCTGAGTTAAACATTGTTATGTTCATCTGATGGCACGCTATCTGTATCTGGTGGGAAAGCTCTAGTGCAGTATCATGCTGAGTGTTTACAGAAAACACTGTCGTGTTTTGTACATTTCATTGACTAGTTAATAGGCTGCAACAGTATCTTTGATTAGCGTCCATTGATATTAGCAGTATATTGTTGGTGTATTTCTAACAGCAGTCTGGGTGTTATATTGACCCCTGCTCCTGCCTCCATCTCTCTTTCTGCCTCAGTCTCTGCCTCTGCCTCCGTCTCTCCCTCTGTCTCAGTCTCTGTCTCTGCCCCGTCATCTGTCTTAGTCTCCGCCTCTACCTCTGTCTCCCCTGACATGTTGAGCTGCCGGGCTGCTCCGTTAGTTCAGGTGTGGACGAGGCAGCCACAGTGGCTGTACAAACACACACGCCAGACCCATGTTACTGTGAACAAAGCCATACTGAGTGGTTAAACCACGTGCCTAAAATTAGAGCTCCATAAGCTTATTATTGCTTTTATTCAGCTTAAGAAGTAAAAAGTGCCTGGAAAATAGCGTTGGGGAGGAGTGTTGAGAAGTTACTAGCCCAATAATATTTATTAGATCAGAATACTTACTGATTTAAATGTTTATTCTATTCCTCGGAGCCATTTACTTTATGTTCCTATTCTTTCTTTTCTTATTTGTTATTATTGTTGTGTTGTCGAGAATGAACCTAAGCATTTCATTGGACGGTGTATATTATGTGTATCCTGTACAAATGACTAATAAAACTTGAAACTTTAATGTGAACATTATGATTTAAGGATAAACACAGACCTATAGCTCAGAGGCTGGAGCAGTCTCCTGTTCCTAACTGTTCTAAACCTCAGGCTAACTGAGAAGACTGAGGAGGCATGTCGTCCACACAGCAACCACTTTAAATCAACCCCTCCAACTAAAGATTACTAAAGGTTATTTAGTTTACACTAAATGGCATGAAATTAACAATAGGTTTTCTGTGATGTATTCAAATCAAACAACATGTCAGTCAAGACAGGATATCACTGGTCTGATTACCTACCAAGACTACCATCTTCACAGTGGCTGTGTAACCCACATTCCAAAATATCTTTCAAATGATAACTCAAGTCATGAAAAGTGCTATCAGCTTGGAGGTTAAGTGAGAATGGGACCATCTCCAACAGCAGACCAGGGTTATCACCATCAGCAGCACCCATCCATGCAGTCTGGCCTGCCATATCGTAGTGTATCTACCATTCGGTCCTCTACGGAAGATCCCAGGCATGTCCGGATCTGGGGCTGATGTGCTAATTGAAGAACAATGGGCATCTTGTTTAGTGTGAGGACCATGAAAACCCATTCCCAGTTCTTCCAACTAAACCACTCCAAAAGCACACAGGCTTGGCTCCATTGGGCTTCTCAAAGCTTGGATTCTGAGATTGCAGTCATATGTAAGAAAAACATGATTCTGCAAGGAGCCATGGATTCCTGGCATTCCTCAGAATCTGTGAGAAGGAAGTAGGAGAGGTTTCTGGGGGAGAGAGAGAAGGAGAGACAGAGGTAGAATTGGAGGAGGTGGAGTATGCGAGAGAGTGTTGGATGACTAAGAGGAGGAGAGAAAGAATTAGGGGTGTTGTAGGAGAAGGAGTTGAGGTGTGTGTGAGAGAGAGAGAAGGAAGGGGAGGGAGGAAGCTGGGTCCTCTCAAAACCGACCATGCTCTCCCCACACCCCCCACACCCCACAACCCTCACTCCACACCCCACACCTATGCCCTGGGACAGGAAGGGTGTTGCCCCGCCCGGTGGGTCACCTCACAGGTCACCCCTGTTACTAAGACGACCATTAATGCACTGCACCAACTCTAGGAAACAGTAAGTTGTTTCTTCACTATGGCTGCGTCTAAAATGGCACCATATTCCCTATTTATTCCCATAAGGCTCCGGTCAAACGTGGTGCACTCCATAGGAAAAAGGGTGCCATTTCGGACACATCCTATGTGTCAGACCCAGCATCAACACTTCCTCATCACTCTCAACATCATGGCAGCGATTTTATGATTTATTGTTATAGGGGCAGGTCTGAATGTCAGCAGTGTAATTACTGTCTACTGCTCCTCTCAAACAACAACAGCTGTGGCCAGGAGCTCCATGGTCCACCCTGCTGAACTCACAGTCAAAAGTTCACTTCTGCTCCATAGAAAATCAGACCTGAAGGAACCATAGGGCTCTGGTCAAAAGTAGTGCACTTTATCAGGAATAAGGTTCCATTTGGGACTGACAGCCTTTCTGTATTCCAAAACCCTACATCACTACTGGACTATACTGTACTGAACTGTACTGTACATTACAGTGAATGGGTATTGGATGGAACCTGAAACAAGTAGGAAATAGTTCAGCTAGCCAATAAGAGGTCAGTATAGAAATGATGGAGGAGGATCAAACCAAAAGCAAATCCCACTTTTTTCGTCACATGCTTCGTGAACGAGCAAAATGCTTACATACGACGGGGCCTTCCCAACAATAGAGAAATAATACGAAAGTAAAACAAATATACAAGGTAATTGAAGTAAATGTACAAATGTACATATAACTAGGAATAAAGTGACAGATAAGAAACAGTAGCAGCAGCATATGTGATGAGTAAAAACAAAGTTCCAAAAAGGGTCAATGCAGATAGCTATTTGGTTAACTATTTAACTAACTATTTCTAACTAACTAACTAACTAACTATTTCTAACTATTTCTAACTAACTAACTAACTAACTAGTCTTGTGGCTTGGTGGTAAAAGCTGTTTAGGGTCCTGTTGGCCCCAGACTTGCTGCATTGGTACCACTTGCAATGTGGTAGGAGAGAGAACAGTCTATGACTTGGGTGGCTGGAGTCTTTGATAATTTTAAGGGCCTTCCTCTGACACCACCTGGTATAGAGGTCCTGGATGGCAGGGAGCTCGGCCCGTGTTGTACTGGGCTATATGCACTACCCTCTGTTGCAAGCCTTGCGGTCAGATGCCAAGCAGTTGCCATACCAAGCAGTAATGAAGCCAGTCAAGATGCTCTCAATTGTGCAGCTGTAGAACTTTTTGAGGATCGGAAGGCCCATGCCAAATCTTTTGAGCCTCCTGAGGGAGAAGAGGCATTGTTGTGACCTCTTTGAATGCTGAGCTGTAGTCAATGAACAGCATTCTCACATAGGTGTTCCTCTTGTCCAGGTGGGAAAGGGCAGAGTGGAGTGCAAGATTGCGTCACCTGTGGATCTGTTGGGGCGGTATGCCCCAGGGTGTCTGGGATAATGGTGTTGATTGTGAGCCATAACCAGCATTTCAAAGCATTTCATGGCTACAGATGTGACGGCTACGGGGAGATAGTCATTTAGACAGGTTACCTTGGCGTTCTTGGGCACAGGGACTATGGTGGTTTGCTTGAAACATGTAGGTATTACAGACTGGGTCAGGGAGAGGTTGAAAATGTCAGAGAAGACACTTGCCAGCTGGTCAGCGCATGCTCTGAGTACGCGTATTGGTAATCCATCTGGCCCTGCAGCCTTGTGATTGTTAACCTGTTGAAAGGGCTTACATCGGCTACAGAGAGCGTGATCACACAGTCATCCAGAACAGCTGGTGCTCTCATGCATGGTTCAGTGTTACTTGCCTCGAAGCGAATTTATCTTGTCTGGTAGTCTCAATTCTTAGTTTCCCTTTGTAACCCATAATAGTTTGCAAGCCCTGCTACATCCGCCGTGTATCAGAGCCGGTTTAGTAGGATTCGATCTTAGTCCAGTATTGACACTTTGCTTGTTTGATGGTTTGTCAGAGGGCGTTGTGGGATTTCTTACAAGTGTCCGGCAGCTATAGCCTTTAGCGCAGTGCGGATGTTGCCTGTAATTTATGGCTTCTGGTTGGGATATGTACTGTACATACAGTCAATGGGTATTGTATGGAACCTGAAACAAGTAGGAAATAGTTGAGCTAGCCAATAAGAGGTCAGTATAGAGATGATGGAGGAGGATCAAACCAAAAGCACTTATTAATGAAGCCGGTGACTTATGTGGTATATTCCTCAATGCCATCGGATGAATCCCGGAAAATATTCCAGTTTGTGCTAGAGAAACAGTCCTGTAGCTTAGCATCCACTTCATCGGACCTTCCGTATTGAGCACATCATTGGTACTTCCTGTTTGAGGTTTTGCTTGTAAGCAGGAATGCTGAGTTCGGTGGGATAACAACGCTTCATCTGTTCCTGGCATCCTGATCGGCGCTGCAGAGCACAGATGATTTGTAATGTGGATGGTGGGTTTGGGGGGAGGGAGGGAGAGAGGGAGTGAAGGAGGGAGGGTTTAACAGCAGGCAGGAGGCCATTGTCACCAGGAATGACTTACAAGAAGAGTAAAAAAGTGCTTTGGCTCTGCTCTCTCTTGCCCATAATGTGCTGGGTACAGCCGGATCTGTAAACCTCAATGGATTCCATTCGTGTAGAACAAGGCGTGGACCTGAGGGTCTTGTCTTCCCGCTCACAGAGAAACTCTCTCTCTCTGCCTCTCTCTGACTCTCAGTCTGTCTGTCTGTCCCAGATCAGCACCCCGTCAAGCAAACCAGGAGAAAACCAGTGTAATTATTTTTAGTGAAGCCCACTATTTTCTGCTCTGCTTTTTTCATACAAGAAGTAAAAGCAGATGTTTAGTTTGTTTTAGACATGCAAAGCATCCAGGGATGGGATGGGATGTGTGTGATGTCCCAGGAGGGGCCCGTGGGGCTGCTATATTCCTCTAACCACTAAACTACTACAACACTTTCTTTTCCAGATAAGCCCAAATGTGAAACACCGACTTTTAACGGACAGTACTTAGCTGGCTACTCCCAGTACATCCGTGTGTGCACGAGTGTGTGAGTGTGTATTTATTGTTTATTTGATTTTTATTTCTCCGTTATTTTACCAGGTAAATTGACTGAGAACACACTCTCATTTACAGCAACGACCTGGGGAATAGTTACAGGGGAGAGGAGGGGGATGAATGAGTCAATTGTGTGAGAAGGACGCATTCTCTCCAGTCTACATCAGCCCGCTGATGAGACAGTCCAGACACTGTTACATTACTGTAAGTTATGTATTGATGACTCAGTGTATTCTGGGATTGTGTGTGATGGTCGAACACACGTCACTGTTGTCTACTCTGTGCCCTCTGTCACCCAGCCCACTGGCAGAAGCCCTCCCTCCCATTACTAGTGGAAAAGTCAGGCCCCATCACACCTCATCTCCATTTCTACTGTTTGAAGATTAATGAGTGTATTCCAGATTTGACATCCATTTGACTGTCATTACAGCCAATTAGCAATTTATCAGTTGTAAATCTATCATTTAAATGAGGAGTTTGCTGTATAGTGAGTAATGACAGGCTGAACCATGGGCGTTACTGTGGATCAGTAATAAGTTAGGAATGTTGGGCAAGAAAATAGACTCACAGACTCCTTCAGTTTTACTGACTTCTCAAACACTGCAAAGTCAGACATTTGACGCCCAATATATCACTTCTCAAGTTACAAGTTTTGGCCACCCTTAAATAAACTCAATAAACTGCAAAATACCACATTCAGCCAGTTAACAATATTTGAATTACAAACACTATTTATCAAAACCCAAAGAAATCAACAAACTGAAAGGTTTTGTATGCTGTCCAAATTAACCAATTATTTTACAATTTGGACCACAATTCCTTAGAAATCTGAAGATGTTTTTGAGAAACTTCAAATAATACAGCATTTTGTCAATACATCATGTCATGAAACAAGAACAAGAAGCATCCAAAAAGGTAAAAAATTGTGATTCTGAATTCCTGGCCTCCTAGTCAGTCATTCCGGGTCTCTTTCCACACACGAAGCAGGATGGATGAGCTTCTGTCATCTGGTTTCAATGATTAGGAGGCGCTCTGCTTGGTGAACTTGTTGAAGGGATCTCCAGCATAAACCTTTCTCTATCTCCATACCTCTCTAGCATAAACCTTCTCTATATCCATACCTCTCTAGCATAAACCTTTTTCTATCTCCTTTACCCCTCTAGCATAAACCTTTCTCTATCTCCATACCTCTCTAGCATAAACCTTTCTCTATCGCCGTACCTTTCTAGCATAAACCTTTCTCTATCTCCTTACCTCTCTAGCATAAACCTTTCTCTATCTCCATACCTCTCTAGCATAAACCTTTCTCTATCTCCATACCTCTCTAGCATAAACCTTTCTCTATCTCCATACCTCTCTAGCATAAACCTTTCTCTATCTCCATACCTCTCCAGCATAAACCTTTCTCTATATCCATACCTCTCTAGCATAAACCTTTCTCTATCGCCGTACCTCTCTAGCATAAACCTTTCTCTATATCTATACCTTTCTAGCATAAACCTTTCTCTATCTCCGTACCTCTCTAGCATAAACCTTTCTCTATCTCCGTACCTCTCTAGCATAAACCTTTCTCTATCTCTCTCTTCCTGTCTCTCTGACACGCTCTCCGTATCTCCCTCCCTCTCAGTATCTTTCTCTCACTTTTGTCTCTCTCTCTCATCCATCTTTCTCATTCTCTCCTCCCCTCTATTTCTCTCTCTCTCTCTCATCCATCTATTTTTCTCCGTCCCTCTCGCCCTGTCAATTCCTCTCACGTCTATCCCTCTCTTTCTCTTTCTCTCTCCCCATCCCCCTTTCTCTCTCTCTCTCTCTCTTGCTTTCTCCTCTCTCTTCCCTTAACTAAATAAACAGGAAAGAGAGCCTTGTAACCAGAGCTTCACATACAGGGCCAGTAAGGCTGGAACTGTGGCAGGCCATGGGTTCAAGCAGCATACACATATTCACTGCTCCTCCATCCTCCATCCCACCATCCTACCATGCTACTCCTGCCACAGAGCACGTCTGTAAGCAGGTTTGCATGTCTGTGAGCAGGTCGCTGACAGTATTTTTCTTCATGACGTCTTTCTAAACCTTAAACTCACTTAGTAAAGCTGACTGACTGACAGCCCCAAAGATTAAGAAGTAAGGACTGACTGACTGATGTGCTGACTGCATAACGTACAACATAATTATTCTGAATAGAAAGAAACATGCATGAAGCACCACTGAGTAAAATCCACATATGAGATTGATTATAATAAATATTATTTTACACTCAACAGTAGTGTCCTCTAGTGCTAGCTCAGCTTCTGGTTAGCACTGTACTGACTTGTGATTGGATAGCTGGGGGTTCTTGTGGAGTTGCCCTCGGATGATCAGAACCTGTTGGGCTAAATGCCACGATGGTTCTCTGTAGGATCTGGGAAAGGGTGTGTGTGTGTGTGTGTGTGTGTGTGTGTGTTTGGGGAAGTGTGTGGAGTGGAGTAGAGGGGAGGGGAAACTGAATCATGTATGGTTTCTGGACAATGAAGTTACTGTTGTAATCTCTCCAAAACCATATGAGGGCACTCTTTCTTTTTTCCATGTCTAAACAGGGTCTGTCCTGTCATCACCTTATCCATGGCCGCTGCAACAGGCTTAATCGAAAGAAATTCCACCAGAAGCATTAGTTTTCTATGGACTCGCAAGGCTGCAGGCACAGACGGCATCCCCAGCCACGTCCTCAGAGCATGCGCAGACCAGCTGGCTGGTGTGTTTACGGACATATTCAATCAATCCTTATCCCAGTCTGCTGTTCCCACATGCTTCAAGAGGGCCACCATTGTTCCTGTTCCCAAGAAAGCTAAGGTAACTGAGCTAAATGACTACCGCCCCGTAGCACTCACTTCCGTCATCATGAAGTGCTTTGAGAGACTAGTCAAGGACCATATCACCTCCACCCTACCTGACACCCTAGACCCACTCCAATTTGCTTACCGCCCCAAAAGGTACACAGACGACGCAATCGCAACCACACTGCACACTGCCCTAACCCATCTGGACAAGAGGAATACGTATGTGAGAATGCTGTTCATCGACTACAGCTCAGCATTTCACACCATAGTACCCTCCAAACTCGTCATCAAGCTCAAGACCCTGGGTCTCGAACCCGCCCTGTGCAACTGGGTACTGGACTTCCTGACGGGCTGCCCCAGGTGGTGAGGGTAGGTAACAACATCTCCACCCTGCTGATCCTCAACACTGGGGCCCCACAAGGTGCGTTCTGAGCCCTCTCCTGTATTCCCTGTTCACCCACGACTACGTGGCCATGCACGCCTCCAACTTAATCATCAAGTTTGCGGATGACACTACAGTGGTAGGCTTGATTACCAACAACGACGAGACGGCCTACAGGGAGGAGGTGAGGGCCCTTGGAGTGTGGTGTCAGGAAAATAACCTCACTCTCAACGTCAACAAAACTAAGGAGATGATTGTGGACTTCACAGGAAACAGCAGAGGGAGCACCCCCCTATCCACATCGACGGGACAGTAGTGGAGAGGGTAGTAAGTTTTAAGTTCCTCGGCGTACACATCACGGACAAACTGAATTGGTCCACCCACACAGACAGAGTTGTGAAGAAGGTGCAGCAGCGCCTCTTCAACCTCAGGAGGCTGAAGAAACTTGGCTTGTCACCAAAAGCACTCACAAACTTCTACAGATGCACAATCGAGAGCATCCTGTCGGGCTGTATCACCGCCTGGTACGGCAACTGCTCCGCCCACAACCGTAAGGCTCTCCAGAGGGTAGTGAGGTCTGCACAACGCATCACCGGGGGCAAACTACCTGCCCTCCAGGACACCTACACCACCCGATGTCACAGGAAGGCCATAAAGATCATCAAGGACAACAACCACCCGAGCCACTGCCTGTTCACCCCGCTATCATCCAGAAGGCGAGGTCAGTACAGGTGCATCAAAGCAGGGACCGAGAGACTGAAAAACAGCTTCTATCTCAAGGCCACCAGACTGTTAAACAGCCAGCACTAACATTGAGTGGCTGCTGCCAACACACTGACTCAACTCCAGCCACTTTAATAATGGAAATTGATGGAAATCGATGTATAAAATGTATCACTAGCCACTTCAAACAATGCCACTTAATATAATGTTTACATACTCTACATTACTCATCTCATATGTATATCTATATACTGTACTCTATATCATCTACTGCTTCTTGCCATCTTTATGTAATACATGTATCACTAGCCACTTTAAACTATGCCACTTTATGTTTATATACCCTACATTACTCATCTCATATGTATATACTGTACTCTATACCATCTACTGCATCTTGCCTGTGCCGTTCTGTACCATCATTCATTCATATATCTTTATGTACATATTCTTTATCCCTTTACACTTGTGTGTATAAGGTAGTTGTTGTGAAATTGTTAGGTTAAATTACTCGTTGGTTATTACTGCATTGTCGGAACTAGAAGCACAAGCATTTCGCTACACTCACATTAACATCTGCTAACCATGTGTATGTGACAAATAAAATGTGATTTGATTTGACTCAAGGAATCTGTTGCTGGAAAACCCCCAAAAAATCATTAATTTAGAGAGAATAATACATGATCTGTAATGCTCTTAATGCATTGTGGTTCAGGATCAATTTACTGGTTGTCTGTACTTAAACCCTACAAATTCAAGTCACCCCCAGGCCCCATATTAAACCTTTTGGTTTTCGTCTTGTTTTTTCTTGGCTCATAGAAAATCTCTTTCAGTTCTGAGAATGATGGAGGGGTGGATGAGAGAGAAATAAAGAGATAAATAGATACAGAGAGAGAAAAGGAGGGAGAGAGAGGCATGGAGGGTTCCCAGCTGTGCTCTACCCCATATGTGGGGTGTGTGGGTGTGCATACGTCCCCCTCACAGACAATAACAGAGGCTTTGTGTGCTCATGCCAGGTCATGGGTCAAGGTGGCTGAGGCAGAGAGGCAGACATATTTATATGGTGGTATGGAGGGGAGGAAGGCTAAGGCTGAGAGACTGATTGGAGGGCCAGTGTGTGTCTGTGTGTGTGTCTGTGTGTGTGTGTGTGTGTGTGTTGAGAGATTGGATGAGTTTGCATTCTGACATTCTGGGACCACTAAGGCTAATGGGGGCAAACTCCTTGACCCACCTACACCTTTCTTCTTCTGCCTTTATTACCATCCTCTGTCTATAGGCTACATTCCATCCATCCATCCACACTACCTCTGCCACCCTTCACTGTATCCCATCGTCATTCCACTGCCTGTTTCCCATCCATTCTGCTCTCTCTCCCTGGTCCTTACTCTCCAATCCTGCATCCCTCTCTCCCTGCGCTCACTGCTCTCTTCTTATCGGTGTCGTCTGCAACCCTCCTGGTGAGACTAATTTGCTGTCTGTCAGTGGCTGTGTGTGCTTCTGTGTGTGTGTGTCTGTAAATGGCTGCGTAACTGGAGACGTTTAGGAGGTCATCTCATCCAGGTGGGCGGGGGACGGAATGTGTGACGGACCAGGAACCCTAGCTTCCCACGCCTGTACCACCCCAGAGCCATGTCGGAATCATCTAATCTCATAGTATATAAAGGGGCATACGTAACCTGGTGAAATCTTAGGCATTAGGCATATGCTACACTAAAATTAGAACACCTACTCATTCAAGGGTTTTTCTTTATTTTTTAAACTATTTTCTACCTTGTAGAATAATAGTGAAGACATCAAAACTATGAAATAACACACATGGAATCATGTAGTAACCAAAAAAGTGTTTAACAAATCAAAATATATTTTATTCTTCAAAGTAGCCACCCTTGATGACAGCTTTACACACTCTTGGCATTCTCTCAACCAGCTTCACCTGGAATGCTTTTCCAACAGTCTTGAAAGAGCTTCCAGATATGCTGAGCACTTGTTGGCTCTGCGGTCCGACTCATACCAAACCATCTCAATTGGTGTAGGTCGGGGGATTGTGGAGGCCAGGTCATCTGATGCAGCACTCCATCACTCTACTTCTTGGTAAAATAGCCTTTACACAGCCTGGAGGTGTGTTGGGTCATTGTCCTGTTGAAAAACAAATGATAGTCCCTCTAAGCCCAAACCAGATGGGATGGTGTATCGCTTCAGAATGCTGTGGTAGCCATGCTTGTTAAGTGTACCTTGAATTCTAAACAAATCACTGACAGTGTCATCAGCAAAGCACCCCCACACATAACACCTGCTCCTCCATGCTTTATGGTGGGAAATACACATGCAGAGACAATCCGTTCACCCACACCGCATCTCACAAAGACACGGCGGTTGGAAATCTCCAATTTGGACTCCAGACTAAAGGACACACATTTCCACCGGTCTAATGGCCATTACTTGTGTTTCTTGGCCCAAGCTTATTATTGGTGTCCTACAGTAGTGGTTTCTTTGCAGCTATTCTACCATGAAGGCATGTTTCACAGTCTCCTCTGAACAGTTGACGTTGAGATGTGTCTGAACTCTGTGAAGCATTTATTTGGGCTGCATATTCTGAGTCTGGTAACTCTAATGAACTTATCCTCTGCAGTAGAGGGAATCCTGGGTCTTCCTTTCCTGTGGCGGTCCTCATGGGAGCCAGTTTCATCATAGAGCTTGATGATTTTTGCGTCTGCACTTATGAAATAATATGAAATAAACTTTCCAGATTGACTGACCTTCATGTCTTAAAGTTATGATGGACTGTAATTTCTATTTTCTTATTTTAGCTGTTCTTGCCATAATATGGACTTTTACCAAATAGGGCTATCTTCTGTATATCAACCTTACCTTGTCACAACACAACTGATTGGCTCAAACTAATTAAGAAGGAAAGAAATTCCACAAATTAACTTTTATGAAGGCACACCTGTTAAAACTGAAATGCATTCCAGGTGACTACCTCATGAAGCTGGTTGAGAGAATGCCAAGAGTGTGCAAAGCTGTCCTCAAGGCAAATGGGAGCTATTTGAAGAATCTTAAATATAAAATATATTTGTTTAACACTTTTTTTGATTACTACATGATTCCATATGTGTTATTTCACAGTTTGGATGTCTTCACTATTCTACAATGTAGAAAATAGTAAAAAATTAAGAAAAACCCTTGAATAAGTAGGTGATCTAAAACGTTTGACCGGTAGTGTACACAACCTCCATAGTGAATTATGATCATTATTACTTATTAACAACCTAGTTCTATTTTATACAGACCACGTAAGGAGTCATGTCATGTTATTATAAAACTCACACATCTTAGGTTGGACTTAAGAATATATTTAGGAGGTCACTAATAATAATACAGTGTATAATGTAAGTCCATCCAATAAACACCTGTCATGATCTCTGTCAAACCTTTATAATTAGATTCATTCACTTCATGATAAATCCCGACATGACTTGACATGGTTATCTTGATGGAGATTCGTTAATATCTATGAGAATTGTCAGCTTTGAGTGGCCAGGACTCCCCCACTTTGTTTTTGTGTTCAGAACGTGTGTTGTGTTGGGTTTCAGATGAGCTTTGCGATAGCAGTTTTCACAGATGTAATTGCTAAGGCTTGGGAGAGTCTTACCCTTGAGTTGCATGCGTTGTGTCAGATGTAATTACTGGGATGGGGTTTACCTCGTATAGCATCTCATGTTGCTGTGGAAAATAGCAGAGAACGGAAGACAATGTAAATCGACAACAGACAGCAACATGAGGTACACTTGATTACATTTGTGAAACTGCTGTGCAAAATAACTATCAGAATCTCCCAAAAGCTATTGTTAGCTAAGTGGCAATCTGAAATGGCACCATAAAGTGCTTTTACTCAGGCCAAAAGTTGTCGGAGGGAGGGAGGGAGGGAGGGAGGGAGGGAGAGAAATAACTACCTGTTGTGTGTGAGTGAATGGAGAGAGTCATGAGAGCAGAGCAGAGGCGACATAACAATGGAGGTTTGTTGTTCTGTCTGCGCTGGGTTCACAGAGAGGGGTCACGGAAACCAGCCGTGCTTTTGGAAATAAATAATGTATCACCTGGTGATTCCCTGGGGTAGAGTTACTAGTGAAAGAGGGAGATGGAGGGAGAGAGAAAAATATCATAGATGATAAGGGAGGAAGCGAGAGATGGGGAGAGAGAGAAAGAGAGAACGTAAAGACTGAGACAAGTTTAATTGAAACATATACAGTACTGTATTTTCTGTTAAAAGATAAAGTTGCAAACATGGTACATTGTGGAGTAATGTCTTTAAAAGATAATAATTTGTACCTCCCTGTACAATACCCTGATGGAGGTCGACTGAAACTGTAACGTTGGATAAAAGATCCATTACATTTTTGGAAGCATCAAGATTGGAACGAATACCGTAAAATAAAGAAATGATTTGAGGAACTGAATCAGAACCGGGAACAAAAGTGATCTATACTGTTCCGGAACAGAAGCATGGGAACCGGTTAGCAACAGTCTTTTACGTTCCGGCCATTTTTTTCCAGTCCCACAAATAAACGCAACAAAGCACCTATGCAAAACCCTCACTCTGTCTCAGAAACGTATTCCAGTGTCTGCCCGTCAGCTGAAAATCTTTGCCAGTGTGTGTGCATGTAGGCTACCTGGCCCTCCCCTCCAAAGCATACTAGCCTACTGATGTTACAAGCAGGATTCAGAAATTAGGGAGAGACTTTTTTTATTTGAGAAGAATAGATTAAATTTTTCAAGACTAGTTAATGATATTACAGTTATTATGTTTCAAATTGGATTTATTAATTACACAAAGGTGAGATGTGTTTTTATTTTAATTCTGTTGCTGCTTTGCACACACAAGCTTGTTAGTTAGCACTAGCTAGCTCTGGTCTAATGTTAAGCCTATTCTTGGATGTTCAAAGACAGATCCACTCCTCCGTAGGTATAATTCTGTGGGCCTAATTCAGATATTACATATCATCATAACAAGATGCCTAGCGCTTTAACCCAAGCCTCCTCCTCCACCCTCTCTCACTTGCTTCCCACCTGCAATAAATTCTAATTTGGATTCTACATGGTGTCAAAAGAGTTCCACAGGGATGCTGGCCCATGTTGACTCCAATGCTTCCCACAGATGTGTCACGTTGGCTGGATGCCCTTTGGGTGGTGGACCATTCTTGATACACACGGAAAACTGTTGCAGTTCTTGACAGTTCACCTACTACCATACCCCGTTCAAAAGCACTTTTGTCTTGCCCATTCACACATATACAATCCACGTTATTGTCTCAAGGCTTAAAATTCCGTATTTAAACTGTCTCCTCCCCACCATCTACACTGAATGAAGTGGATTTAACAAGTGACATCAATAAGGGATCATTGCTTTCATTTGGATTCACCTGGTCACTCTATGTCATGGAAAGAGCAGGTGTTCTTAATGTTTTGTACACTACATATTTCAGTGACATAATGCTTTAGATGTTAAAACTATGTTTTTATTGGTCTATCTCAGGCAAAAGCATTAGACAACCCTAGTCCTAACCCTAGCTTCATGTCCAGCTCCCAGTTCAACCATAACCCAGGCATGGTTTTATTCTAAGTGACACGGTATGCTAGTTAGCTGTGCACATTGGAACAAAGGATATGTTTTTGGACTGGTGGTCTCAACATGTACAGTGGGGCAAAACAAGTATTTAGTCAGCCACCAATTGTGCAAGTTCTCCCACTTAAAAAGATGAAAGAAGCCTGTAATTTTCATCATAGGTACACTTCAACTATGACAGACAAAATGAGAAAAAAAATCCAGAAAAACACATTGTAGGATTTTTAATGAATTTATTTGTAAATTATGGTGGAAAATAAGTATTTGGTCACCTACAAACAAGCAAGATTTCTGGCTCTCACAGACCTGTAACTTCTTCTTTAAGAGGCTCCTCTGTCCTCCACTCGTTACCTGTATTAATGGCACCTGTTTGAAATTGTTATCAGTGTAAAAGACACCTGTCCACAACCTCAAACAGTCACACTCCAAACTCCACTATGGCCAAGACCAAAGAGCTGTCAAAGGACACCAGAAACTAAATTGTAGACGTGCACCAGGCTGGGAAGACTGAATCTGCAATAGGTAAGCAGCTTGGTTTGAAGAAATCAACTGTGGGAGCAATTATTAGGAAATGGAAGACATACAAGACCACTGATAATCTCCCTCGATCTGGGGCTCCACGCAAGATCTCACCCCGTGGGATCAAAATGATCACAAGAACGGTGAGCAAAAATCCCAGAACCACACTGGGGGACCTAGTGAATGACCTGCAGAGAGCTGGGACCAAATTAACAAAGCCTACCATCAGTAACACACTACGCCGCCAGGGACTCAAATCCTGCAGTGCCAGACGTGTCCCCCTGCTTAAGCCAGTACATGTCCAGGCCCATCTGAAGTTTGCTAGAGAGCATTTGGATGATCCAGAAGAAGATTGGGAGAATGTCATATGGTCAGATGAAACCAAAATATAACTTTTTGGTAAAAACTCAACTTGTCGTGTTTGGAGGACAAAGAATGCTGAGTTGCATCCAAAGAACACCATACCTACTGTGAAGCATGGGGGTGGAAACATCATGCTTTGGGGCTGTTTTTCTGCAAAGGGACCAGGACGACTGATCCGTGTAAAGGAAAGAATGAATGGGGCCATGTATCGTGAGATTTTGAGTGAAAACCTCCTTCCATCAGCAAGGGCATTGAAGATGAAACGTGGCTGGGTCTTTCAGCACGACAATGATCCCAAACACACCGCCCGGGCAACGAAGGAGTGGCTTCGTAAGAAGCATTTCAAGGTCCTGGAGTGGCCTAGCCAGTCTCCAGATCTCAACCCCATAGAAAATCTTTGGAGGGAGTTGAAAGTCTGTGTTGCCCAGCAACAGCCCCAAAACATCACTGCTCTAGAGGAGATCTGCATGGAGGAATGGGCCAAAATACCAGCAACAGTGTGTGAAGACTTACAGAAAACGTTTGACCTCTGTCATTGCCAACAAAGGGTATATAACAAAGTATTGAGATAAACTTTTGTTATTGACCAAATACTTATTTTCCACCATAATTTGCAAATAAATTCATTAAAAATCCTACAACGTGATTTTCTGGATTTGTTTTCTAATTTTGTCTGTCATAGTTGAAGTGTACCTATGATGAAAATTACAGGCCTCTCTCATCTTTTTAAGTGGGAGAACTTGCACAATTGGTGGCTGACTAAATACTTTTTTGCCCCACTGTAAGATGGTGAAGGCCTGACCACAACTCCCACCCTACATCAACCCGAAGGGATACTCCCATTGCATCAAGTTCAGATGTCAGTGAAAGGGGGGAGGGGGGGCATGGACATGCTTACTCATGCGTTCCCTGCCCGTCCCGTGTGTCATGTCCACGAGGGTGATGACAGGGGTGTTAGGAGGTCTGGTGGGTTAGGGGGGCTGGAGTCCGCTCCCTGGGTTGAGGCGGTTCTCTCTGAAGTGTCCTAGTAAAAGTAACTAGATCCCATGTAAGGCTGTCTAGCCGATCAGTGAGCAACGAGCAGCTACCTGTTAGAATCATCAACATGACCTCTAACAGAGAAAGAGACACAGAGAGAGAGAGCCTGTTACTGTGCGCTGACCATGGAGACTGGAGTTCACTTACAGGGGGTGGTTGTAAGTGACCACCCACCTCCCCACTGACAGTGCTGATCACAGAGCCCATCTCTAACTAACTTCTCTCTCTCTCTTCCCTCTCTCTCTGTATCTCTCTTTCTCTCACTCCTCTCTCTCATAGGGCACTTATTGAAAAGAAAAATGTCTGTAGCAATTAGAAACAACAACTGCAACAGCAGTGCTGTCGTACTATGTCCTGCTGGTCAATGTCTCTCCCTCTCTCGGCCTCCTCAGAGAGTGTTGCATCATGGGCTGTAACCCCCTGTGTGTTGCTTGTGAGCTATTTTCCCCATCCACAGGGCAGTTTATTCTGCTCCTGCCCTGCTGGCCCAGACCTGCTCTTAAATTCCAGCACTCGGCAGTATTGGATTACGAGCTTGTAGTGGGAAAAGTAAATACCTGCTTTATTGCGACTCATCCATTTGGTTTATGTCTTATTAAATTATGGAGCAGGAAGGCCAGTAACAGGTATGTCAGACATGTCCCCCCCTCCAAGTTTATGTTGTCTTCATTTCAATATGCTGGGAGGACTTGTTTTCACTAAGTGTGTATGTTGTTTTCCCCTGAGGACCAACACTAGGTAGGTCAGTAAACTACAGGGAGAGTACCTAGACACTCTCAAACCCGAACGACCTCACATCTAGAAGCCTCTTCACCAAATAAAAGAAGATGGTCTGTGTGTGTGGGGGGACATTCTACTTTTCTGAAATGAGTTAATACTTTCTTTGCTTATTCGTGTGATTTTTCAGCCTTTTCACTTTCTATCATTTGAAAATGACAAATGAATACACAAGTGTCAAATTGTCAGACTCCCTTGAGGCTTAATAATATTGGAAATACAACCTCAAACATCTTTTGGGTACAATTTGTGCACATAGCTGTCTAATAATTTACCCTTGCAAACATGTTAAGCTGAAACAAATATGAACACGCTGAACTGCAGAATAAGTCAGAAGTGAATTTCTAAAAATCAATCCAAAATAACTTGACGCCACAATGAATGTTCCTGTGTTTCCTCTTCACGCTAAAGGTGCTAGGTCTGATGTTGAGATAAACAGATATATAGGTCATGACGGCTGTCTGCCCTGCATGGGACGTTTAACCAAACACCTTATCTATGGACAGCCGGCTGATATCTGTGGTGATATCTGATGGTTTGCTGCTCTTACCTGTACACTCACTGGAGAGCTGAGGGCTCTGTAGGCTACTACAACAGCAAATGAAGGGTTTATTTCCAAAACGAAGTATATACATTTTCAGAAATGTTGGTAAATGAGCTTTTATTGTTTAAAGATCTTATGAAAGAGGTTAATGTGTTTTTTCACTATCTTATCATGGCATGGGCTTGTTCAATGACAGACACGTGTTTGTTTGAACTCTACTTGCTGGTTTCATTTCAGAGAGACAAATAATCTTGTGTATTTAGCAAAACACTACATACACTCTCAGAGAAATAAGTGGTACTGCTAGGTTTTTACACAGTCAAATGTAACAAATAACTCATTTTTTTAAATAAAGAAATGTACAAATGATACATTTGTGACAATAAATGTTTATTAGTATATTAATATGAGTATTACATTTGAGTCATTTAGCAGATGCGCTTATCCAGAGCAACTTACAGTTACTGCTTTCATCTTGACATAGCAAAGTAAGACAAATCCATATCACAGTCAAATATGCAGTATATGGGGAGCAAAAGAAAAGAGAGTATCGATAGAGTCATATTTCGTCCACATGCTTCCACAGGTCTGACCTCAATGTATCAATGTTGTAATTAAAACTACATTTCATGTCTCAGTGGCTTTCTCCATAATATTTACTCTTGTGTTGCTGCAGTTCAAGAGAATTCTCCCCGTATATGATATCAGGACAGGGAGAATTCAAATAAACATGCAGTTGGAGGTAACAAGTTTAAGATGTCACAATCAGACACACATCCATCATGGCCGCCGCCAATAGGCCAGCGTGTCGCTGTGGGTTACCAATAACAGGAAACCAGGAAGGGGGATACATCAGTGAAATTACACCACGTGTACACAGGCTGCATCGCTCCTCACTCAGACATGGGAATAATTAGCCAAACAGTAAATATAGTGAAATAAAATAATATACAAACGGTAACACTGAGACAGATGTACATCAAGACAGTTGCAGTTGCTGGTAGGTTTGGGAGAGAAGTGGAGAGTACTATAGGCCTAGTTTCCCCTGCTGCTGTTGAATTACAGGACTATACAGTCTGGCTGTGTCCCAAATGGCACTCTATTCCGTATATAGCGTACTACTGTATGTTTCAACAGAACCGTATGGTCCCTGGTCAACAGCTGAGCACCATGTAGGGAATATGGTGCCATTTGGATTGCAAACTATGTATCAGCTAGCTACTGAGCCCCTTCACTACTACTATCCCCTGGGAGTTAGATAGGAATTATCAGATAAGGTCACGAAGTCTGTTGCTCTTCTCTTCCTGTGAGTCATATTTTTACAGTTTGAATTATCTGACTGAATAAAAGTCTCCAAATCTCCTCAGACGTTTTTATCTGCAGTCCATTGGGAGTGAGGAGAACCTAATGTGGTGAGTAGTTCCTCCTCCTACCCCTCCTCCTCCTCCTCCTCCTCCTCCTCCACCTCTCTCTCTAATGGCTGTATGTCCCACAGAGTATAAACATGTCAGGCCAGAGGCCAGCAGAGCAGCAGACACCCCCCGCCTCTTATCACACCAGGAGTGATATTATCATGTCACCGTGACCACAGCAACAGCCATTGCTCTTCGGGAACAGAGAGGGAGGAGAGGAGGAGAGGCGGGGAGAGGAGAGGCGGGAGAGGAGAGGCGGGGAGAGGAGAGGAGAGGCGGGGAGAGGAGAGGCGGGGAGAGACGGGGAGGAGAAGAGAGGCGGGGAGGAGAGACGGGGAGGAGAGGAGAGATGGGGAGGAGAGGAAAGGAGGAGAGGCGGGGAGAGGAGAGGAGAGGCGGGGAGAGGAGAGGAGAGATGGGGAGAGGAGAGGCGGGGAGAGGAGAGGCGGGGAGAGGAGAGGCGGAGAGAGGAGAGGAGAGGCGGGGAGAGGAGAGGAGAGGCGGGGAGAGGAGAGACGGGGAGAGGAGAGGAGAGGCGGGGAGAGGAGAGGAGAGGCGGGGAGAGGAGAGACAGGGGGATGGGAGAGGAGGAGAGGCGGGGAGAGGAGAGGAGAGACAGGGAGAGGAGAGGAGAGGCGGGGAGAGGAGAGGAGAGACGGGGAGAGGAGAGGAGAGACGGGGAGGAGAGAGTAGGAGGCGGGGAGACGAGAGGAGAGACGGGGAGAGGAGAGGAGAGACGGGGAGAGGAGAGGAGAGACGGGGAGAGGAGAGGCGGGGAGAGGAGAGAGAGGGGGATGGGAGAGGAGGAGAGGCGGGGAGAGGAGAGGAGAGACAGGGAGAGGAGAGGAGAGGTGGGGAGAGGAGAGGAGAGACGGGGGATGGGAGGAGAGGAGAGGCGGGGAGGAGAGGAGAGACGGGGAGAGGAGAGGCGAGGAGAGGAGAGGAGAGGCGGGGAGAGGAGAGGCGGGGAGAGGAGAGGAGAGACAGGGAGAGGAGAGGCAGGGAGAGGAGAGGAGAGACGGGGAGGAGAGAGGAGAGGCGGGGAGGAGAGAGTAGGAGGCGGGGAGAGGAGAGGCGGGGAGAGGTGAGGAGAGACGGGGAGGAGAGAGTAGGAGGCGGGGAGAGGAGAGGAGAGACGGGGAGGAGAGAGTAGGAGGCGGGGAGAGGAGAGGAGAGGCGGGGAGAGGAGAGGAGAGGCAGGGAGAGGAGAGGAGAGACGGGGAGGAGAGAGTAGGAGGCGGGGAGACGAGAGGAGAGACGGGGAAGAGAGAGGAGAGACGGGGAGAGGAGAGGAGAGACGGGGAGAGGAGAGGAGAGACGGGGAGAGGAGAGGAGAGGCGGGGAGAGGAGAGGAGAGGCGGGGAGAGGAGAGACGGGGAGAGGAGAGGAGAGGAGAGACGGGGAGGAGAGAGGAGAGACGGGGAGAGGAGAGGAGAGACAGGGAGAGGAGAGGAGAGACGGGGAGAGGAGACGAGAGGCGGGGAGAGGAGAGACGGGGAGAGGAGAGGAGAGACGGGGAGAGGAGAGGAGAGGCGGGGAGAGGAGAGACGGGGAGAGGAGAGGAGAGAAGGGGAGGAGAGAGTAGGAGGCGGAGGTCTCGTCTAGTAGGGGACCAAGGAGAAATAGGAGCGATAACACTGACTAACTTTTATTGACCTTCAGAGATTCTTGTGGAAAGAATATGCTCTGAAAGTGACTTAGAACTTAGAACAGTGAACAATATGACACTGTCTGCGGGAACACCTGCTAAAACATTGGAACATGTATCTTATTCCAAGAAACTTGTCCGAACCAGACAACTTGATATTGATAAGTTTGGTTGACTGCTTCGGAAATGTTCAACACAAAACAAAGCTAAAATGGCAATAACCATCATCACTATTTATCCTACTAGATGTCCCAAAATACACTAAGTTCTCTGTACTACGTTTGGCCAGAGCCTTATGGGCCCTAGTCCAAAGTTGTGCACCATTAAGGGAAAAAGGTGCCATATGGGATACAGGCACTGTAGTCGGTAGAGAAAAGGGGCACTGTGTCAGATGATGTATAGCTGACCGACGGAAAACCAACAAACCTTCAAAACATTTCCATTATGTCAAAGTTTTCTGACGGCCTAGGGCAACCAAAATAGATCTCCACAAAAAAAGGAAAATTGTTGCTATGACAGCCTTTCCCCGGCCTGCTCACCCAACGTATAAATCCACATGATTATGTCTGGCCAGAGAAGCTCTGTGTGTTTCCCCTCGGCCCATTTGACCAATAAGTTATCTGGATATAGTGGAGGCGGGTGCACCTCAGGCCCAATACATCCAACCACATGTCTCAGGCATGTCCCGCTGCACACGGCTCACACACGGCTCACTCGCACACGGCTGGCCCACACACGGGCTTGGTCCTTAGCAGTGACCGCGGGGGACGGCAGGGATAATCGCAGCCACATGCTCCAGACAGTTTTTACTGTAAATACACTTTCAAACAGAAAACAGTGTGAGAACTTTTTCACCAGCACGTCTCAGGCACCCATTCTCTCTCTCTCTCTTTCTCCCCCCCCCCCCCTTGTCGCCCCTTTCTCTCACCCAGACCCCCCCACCTTTCAAATCAAGTCAAATGTATTTATATAGCCCTTCGTACATCAGCTGATATCTCAAAGTGCTGTACAGAAACCCAGCGTAAAACCCCAAACAGCAGGTGTTGAAGCACGTTGGCTAGGAAATACTCCCTAGAAAGGCCAAGACCTAGGAAGAAACCTAGAGAGGAACCAGGCTATAAGGGGTGGACAGTCTTCTTCTGGCTGTGCCGGGTGGAGATTATAACAGAACATGGCCAAGATGTTCAAATGTTCATAAATGACTGGCATGGTCAAATAATAGGTCTGGGACAGGTAGCACGTCCGGTGAACAGGTCAGGATTCAATTGCCGCAGGCAGAACAGTTGAAACTGGAGCAGCAGCATGGCCAGGTGTACTGGGGACAGCAAGGAGTCATCATGTCAGGTAGTCCTGGGGCATGGTCCTAGGGCTCAGGTCCTCCAAGAGAGAGAAAGAAAGAGAGAAAGAGAGAATTAGAGAGAGCATACTTAAATTCACACAGGACACCGGATAAGACAGGAGAAGTACTCCAGATATAACAAACTGACCCTAGCCCCCCAACACATAAACTACTGCAGCATAAATACTGGAGGCTGAGACAGGAGGGGTCAGGAGACACTGTGGCCCCATCCGATGATACCCCCGGACAGGGCCAAACAGGAAGGATATATCCCTACCCACTTTGCCAAAGCACAGCCCCCACACCACTAGATTGATAACTTCAACCACCAACTTACCATCCTGAGACAAGGCCAAGTATAGCCCACAAAGAGCTCCTCCACGGCCTAACCCAAGGGGGGGGGGGGCGCCAACCCAAACAGGGAGATCACATCAGTGACTCAACCCACTCAAGTGACGCACCCCTCCTAGGGACGGCATGTAAGAGCACCAGTAAGCCAGTGACTCAGCCCCTGTAATAGGGTTAGAGGCAGAGAATCCCAGTGGAAAGAGGAGAACCGGCCAGGCAGAGAAAGCAAGGGCGGTTCGTTGCTCCAGAGCCTTTCCGTTCACCTTCACACTCCGGGGCCAGACTACACTCAATCATATGACCCCCTGAAGAGATGAGTCTTCAGTAAAGACTTAAAGGTTGAGACTGAGTTTGTGTCTCTCACATGGGTAGGCAGACCATTCCATAAAAATGGAGCTCTATAGGAGAAAACCCTGCCTCCAGCTGTTTGCTTAGAAATTCTAGGGACAATTAGGAGGCCTGCGTCTTGTGTATGTGTAGGTATGTACGGCAGGACCAAATCAGAGAGGTAGGTAGGAGCAAGCCCATGTAATGCTTTGTAGGTTAGCAGTAAAACCTTGAAATCAGTGTAGGGAGGCTAGCACTGGAGTAATATGATATTTTTTGGGGGTTCTAGTCGTATTTAACACTAACTGAAGTTTATTTAGTGCTTTATCCGGGTAGCCGGAAAGTAGAGCATTGCAGTAGTCTAACCTAGAAGTGACAAAAGCATGGATTAATTTTTCTGCATCATTTTTGGACAGAAAGTTTCTGTTTTTGCAGTGTTACGTAGATGGAAAAAAGCTGTCCTTGAAACAATCTTGATATGTTCGTCAAAAGAGAGATCAGGGTCCAGAGTAACTCCGAGGTCCTTCACAGTTTAATTTGAGACGACTTTCTGAGACGCCTTTCTCTCCTCCCCCTCCCTCCTTCTCCCCCCTCCCTTCTTCACCCCCCTCCCTCCTTCTCCCCCCTCATAGCTGCTCACCATATGTGTAGGTTTGTGTCCTGTAACTATTGGACCAGCTCAGGTCAGAGACCTATCTACTTACCTAGAACCATGGAATCACGCCTAGCTAGTCCTGGGAATTCTGGAAGCATGCAGCCTGCATGCAGCCTCAGATAGTAAAGAGCCTGGTGAACAGGTCCTGCCCTGCACATCGTACCATTACATGGGCAGCACAAAAACTAGACAAACAGAAGGTGTAATGGGTCATAAAGCTCACTTAATCTTTAACATTTTTTTCTATTATTTTCAGTGCATCAGGGATAACATCCAAAAATCTGCATCAGGGATAACATCCAAAAATCTGCATCAGGGATAACATCCAAAAATCTGCATCAGGGATAACATCCAAAAATCTGCATCAGGGATAACATCCAAAAATCTGCATCAGGGATAACATCCAAAAATCTGCATCAGGGATAACATCCAAAAATCTGCATCAGGGATAACATCCAAAAATCTGCATCAGGGATCGCGTACAAACATATTTTAGAGTGCGGACCCATTACACTGAGAATCATCAATCCCATCTGTCAATGCCTCAGCTCCTATCAGCTTCCTGTCAACAGCTGCCATGCGGAGCTCTCCTCTCCTCTCTCCGCTGAGCCTGGACAGTCCCTTCCAAATAACATCATTAAGTATTTTTATTAACAATGTTAGTCACACAGACATACACATCACCACGCACACACGACCACCACCTTCACTCGGCTGATATGACTTTTGACCTTAGGGACGTGTTGGAGAGAAGTCGGGGTGAGGGCCTGTCACGGCCAGCCGAAGCTTGCAGGGCAGGGGGGTTATGGGTAATGAGGGAGACGAGGGGAATTGTAGCTCATTTAGAGTGACCTGCTCATTTATCACTGGTGACAAAGTGTAAAAGTCAGCTGGGGGGATATAATTTACACTCAGGTCGTAAATCAAAACATGGCAGGGCCTCCAACACTCTCGCTCTGCTCACTCCCCCTTCTCTCCCTCCCTCTAAACTGCTCCGTCTCTCTCTCTATCCCATTGGTAAGGAGGAATCTAAACAGATGCTACTCAACAACAGCTTGGTTTTTGCAATTTCCTACATGAAGGAAGGTTGAAGAAGGTTGGGTTGAGAGGGAGTAAGGCTGAGATGTCCAAGTGCTCAATGACCTCTGTGGGGGTCAGTAAGCATCCAGACACATGTGAGCACAACAACCACAACAAAGCAAACACCTCCTCAACCACCTTAACAAACATGCACAGCAACCCCTTTCCTCCCCAACACATATCAACCTCTTTCCCCACCTAACCTTCTCCCCTAACCAACACACATCAACATCCTTCCCTACCCAACCTCCTCCCCTACCCCAAAAACACCAAACTCCTCCCCTCTCCAACACACACCAACCTCCTTCCCTACCCAATACACAGCAACCCCATTCCCTCCCCAACACCAGGGCTCTGATATTTTAATTAGGAGCACCAGTACGCCTAGAAAAAAAATCACCCAAATAATCATTGTTATAATTAACATTTGAGTCATTTAGCATATCCAAAGTGACTTACAGTTAGTGCATTCATCTTAAGATAGCTAGGTGAGACAACCACATATCACAGTCGTAGTGAGTACATTTTCCCTCAATACAGAAGTTATCAGCAAAGTCAGCGCTAGTTCTGATTAGGCTTCGCTGTACCCTTGTTTCCAAGTGCCCTAGAGGAAAAAAATCTAGCACATTCTCGCTAGCATCATAGTTGTACCATTACTACAAAAATCGTCTTGTTTCTAGCCTCAACAGTTCAGAAGACATGACCCATATTACCGGTGCAGCGTTTTCTTTCTTACTATGTTGGACATTCATAAACTGTTCTAAAAAACTACTCGTGGGTCATTTGTTTACACCTTGTTCAGCCATGGTACCTCATTACCTAGCTAAAAACCTGGTGGGTTTATTGCAACCATCGACGGCCACCGATTATCGCCACCTGATCCCTCGTTAAACCATCAATACGCATTAAATTCACAACTGATCTCAATTGCAACCATTTTTTGGTCACCTCATTACCGCTCCCTAAAAGCTGAGTGTTACCTTAGTCCTGCTTGCTACCAAAGTCTTTCAAGATATGCTCACCATATCATCGGAACAATTTAGACACACTTTTGGAGCAGACTAAGGGCGATTTATCTATATGACAATCATTCCATACAACTGAAATAAAGTATTTATTCTTTTACCATGGCAAATCTTCTGTGGCAATTTACCGACACGTTGTATGAATGGAAAACTAATGTTGTACCCCACTGTTATTTTTGTACAGTGCCTTGCGAAAGTATTCGGCCCCCTTGAACTTTGCAACCTTTTGCCACATTTCAGGCTTCAAACATAAAGATATAAAACTGTATTTTTTTGTGAAGAATCAACAACAACTGGGACACAATCATGAAGTGGAACGACATTTATTGGATATTTCAAACTTTTTTAACAAATCAAAAACTGAAAAATTGGGCGTGCAGTTTTATATCTTTATGTTTGAAGCCTGAAATGTGGCAAAAGGTCGCAAAGTTCAAGGGGGCAGAATACTTTCGCAAGGCACTGTATTTGTTTCCAGTGTATGCAACCCATTAAATACAACTGTCTTTAAAATACATGTGTCTGGTGTAGTTATTTTTTTAAATCAAGATCAGGGGTAAAATATTTTTAAATGTGTTACTAAATCCAGTAAATCGTGATTGAGTTATATAATCTAAATCCCTGGTTTATTCTTGTGGATTTTTCGTTGCAATCAAGTTTATTTTAGCACACAAGTTCATGGAATCTCCTGTTCGTGTTGTTTTAACCTCTTGAGTGTAGGGGGCAGTATTTTGATGTTTGGATGAAAAACGTTCCCAAATGAAACTGCCTATTTCTCAGGCCCAGAATCTAGAATATGCATATAATTAGTAATATAATTATAATTAGTATAATTGGATAGAAAACACTCTAAAGTTTCCAAAACTGTCAAAATATTGTCTGTGAGTATAACAGAACTGATATTGCAGGCAAAAACCTGAGGAAAATCCAACCCGGAAGTGCTGTTTTGCCTGAAAGCTCTCTGTTCCATTGCCTGCCTTTGCTCCATTTAAAGGGATATCAACCAGATTCCTTTTCATATGGCTTCCCCATGGTGTGAACAGTCTTTAGACATAGTTTCAGGCTTTTATTTTGAAAAATGAGCGAGAAAGATCACATTGCGTCATTGTATGGCTGGGTGTCAGCAGCGTTTTGCATGCGCAACAGCTTGGAGCAGACATTTTCTCTCTCTCTCCTATTGAAGAAGCTACAGTCCTGGTTGAAATATTATTGATTATTCATTGTAAAAACAACCTGAGGATTGATTATAAAAAACGTTTGACATGTTTCTACGAAATTTACGGATACTATTTGGAATTTTCATCTGCATGGTCGTGACCGCTCGAGCCTGTGGATTTCTGAACATAACGCGCCAACCAAATTGAGGTATTTTGGATATAAAAATAATCTTTATGGAACAAAAGGAACATTTATTGTGTAACTGGGAGTGCAAACATCCAAAGATCATCAAAGGTAAGCGATTCATTTTATTGATTTTCTGACTTTCGTTACCAATCTACGTGGCTGCTAGCTGTTTGTAATGTTTTGTCTGCTGAGAGGGATGTCCTTACATAAACGCTTGGTATGCTTTCGCCGAAAAGCTTTTTGGAAATCTGACACGCCAGGTGGATTAACAACAAGCTAAGCTGTGTTTTGTTATATTGCACTTGTGATTTCATGTAAATTAAATATTTTTAGTAATTTAATTTGAATTTGGCGCTCTGCAATTCAGCAGATGTTGACGAAAATGATCCCGGTAATGGGATGGGTGCATCAAGAAGTTTAAGAAAACCGGCTCTAACACGATGCTCCAGTTTTGCGTCATTGTTTCAACCCACCTGGCAACTTTACTACTAGGCTATTAGCTGAACATTTGGGGACACAGAAGAAAGAAAGGAATAGGGATAGCTTCTTGAAAAGATCAATGATCATAGCAATGAATACATTGGTGCATTCCTCTGCACAGGCGTTGATGGCACATGCCAGCACCTACAATGCCTGGATAGCTATTTTATGTACCAGCTAAGCACATCATGTTATAGTAATCAGGTGCCCAGCGGCACAGTCGATGACTTGGCATGCAACCATTGGTTGATTCATGCAACATCTGAGCAGGGGAACACGATCAATGACTGATCTCTTGCATGTCATCGCTCACAAGATGTTCTTAAAGAGGCCGTGTACAATTTTCAATGTAATGCATTTTAATAGGAAAATAGTGCTTTTACACAGCGTAGAAACCTAATATTGTTAGTTTAAATTTGTGATGCTGTTCTTGTCCATTAGTGTTTTTTGTCATGTTTTCTGTTTTGTGCGTACCACAGGAAGAATAACTGCTGCTTCTTTAACAGCTAATGGGGATCCAAATAAAAATCAACAATCATATTCCATAAATGGCTTTGTATACTGAACAAAATATAAACGCAACATGTGAAGTGTTGGTCCCACGTTTCATTAGCTGAAATAAAAGATCCCAGATATTTCCCATATGCACAAAAAGCTTTTTTCTCTCAAATTTTGTGTACAAATTTGATTACATCCCTGTAAGTGAGCACTTCTCCTTTGCCAAGATAACCCATCCACCTGACATTTGTGGCATATCAAGAAGCTGATTAAACAGCATGATCATTACACAGGTGCACCTTGTGATGGGGACAATAAAAGGCCACTCTAAAATGTGCAGTTTTGTCAAATAACACAATGCCACAGTCTTAAGGGAATGTGCAATTGGCATTCTGAATGCAGGAATGGCCACCAGAGCTTTTGCCAGATAATTGAATGCACATTTTTCTACCATTCCAATGTCATTTCAGAGAATTTGGCAGAATGTCCAATTTTATGTTGTGCACCTAACTTTTATAAGTTGGGAGCACCAGTGCTACCAATCAAATTGTTTAATTTAGAGCCCTGCCCAACACACATTCACATTGCACGCCTCTCCCCAAACCACATGCAGAGCAACCACCTCCCCTCCCCAACACAAATGGTTGCATCCCAAATGGCACCCTATTCTCTATGAAATAGGGTGCCATTTGGGAGGAAAACCTCCCCTCCCCAACATACATGCAGAGCAGAGCCAACGGAAGGATGGATGAAGCCAGCAGGTGAGGCGGCAGGGCAAGTCAGGGGTGGCAGGTCAAGAGATTACTAAAGATCCCCTGTGAGGTGTCATTTTATCCATCTGAAGGCCTGTGAGGGAGGGAGGAATGGAGAGAGGGAGGGAGAAAGGGGTGGAGGAAGGGAGAGAGAGAGTGCGAGAGAGAAGCAGATAGGGTAGAGGTTTCATGAGGTCTGCCTAGCAGGCGAGCTGGCTGGCTGGGAGAAAAGGAAACTATACATCTCCTTCTCACTCAGCGTCCTCTTGACTTCTGCCAACTGGAAATAGCCCAACAGGAGGGCAGCTTTAGTGAAGTGGCCCAACAGGGGGTTGGAGGGGAGATAAGTGGTCCCTCTTTTTTCCTCATCTTTCCCCTCTCCTTCTATTTTTATCTTTCAATCTTCTCCTCTCTTTCCATGCCCCTCTCTTACTCTCTCTCTCTCTCTCTGTATCTTGTGGACTGGTTTAGTCTATATGATTTACTCAGTGAGAAGCATACTTAGTGATTATACTGGTATCTGGATTCAGCAGGTCTTCAGTGGGAATTAGGTCAATGCAGTAGGTTTATCCATAGTTTGAGTGGCACTCAAACACCCGCCAAAATAATTGATCTTTCATAGTGTATCTTTCCACCTAGAGCTTGAAGGGTAGAAAATGACACATACACAGGTACAGAGCACAACATTGTAAGGCCGATGGTGATCTTTCTGGATACAGCAAAGAACAATAACACACAAATGATGTAAAGGAGAGAACACAGAGGCATTTGGGGTTAGGGTCCACAGTCCCAATTGAATGACATTTTATCACTCCTCGACACATATCTGGTGGTCAAAACATTCACACCTTCCTTACATAATGACAAAACCTTACACTGACTGTATGGTCAAATGAAAGTGAACAAATAAATAATTAGCCAAAATAATAAGTCACACAATCCAAGTCAATAACGGATTACAATGAATATTTGGATAATAAGATTAAGATAGTCACAACATCCCCCCCCCCCCCCCCCACACCATTTTTTTTTGCCAAAAAGGAATAACTTTTTAAAATGTGTCTAGTTTTGGAGGACTTCTCAGTCAGAGAGCAGCACTATATCCCACCTGACACAACATTATCGTTTGTTTAAAACAATCAAATCTAATTTCATTTGTCACATGCGCCGACAAATAATTAAAGAGCAGCACTAAATAACAATAGCTGGGCTATATACAGGGGGTACTAGTACAGAGTCAATGTGTGGGGGTACCAGTGTCGAGGTAATTGAGGTAATATGTACATGTAGGTAGAGTTATTAAAGTGACCATGCATAGATAATAACAGAGAGTAGCAACAGCGTAGAAAAGTGTCCTCCTTATATCATTCCTACCTCATTTAGGATCCTTTTGAATAACAGAACAGACCAAAAATGGTATGTTCTAAGAATGTGAGGATGTGAAATGAATTTGATTGCGTCATCAGAACAGTACATCAAACTTTTTATTTTGACAATGAGTCACATTCCTGATCATAGCAATGGGAAAAAATGCATCATAATATGCCTAAATGTTATTCTGCTCTGTATCTCCCACGTACACTCATCCTTTCTGTCAGGAAACATGCTGAGTTTATTTACTCTATCCAAGAACACTGTCTGGGGCTCACTTTCTCCACCTCTCTCTCTTGCTCTCTCGCTCTCTCTCGTTCCCTCCTCTCTCTAACCAACCAAGAGGAAATTAGGCTTACTGTATAAAGAATTGCATTTGTGTTGAATTCAGGTCCCAAATCTTAAGCTTTAGTAAAAAATGTAACCTCCTTCAGTAACCTACTCCAGTGTTGTAACCTACTACAGTGTTGAAATGAGAGAGAGCAAGAGAGGGAGAGAGAGAAAGAAAGAGAGAGAGATAATCATTTTGAGTTCAAGTAGCCACTATTGACTTCCCATAGTGGAGTATCAAGTGTTTGTACCTCCATCTGCCTCCAGGACCAGGCCAGACACTGGGGTGCTGACCCGACCCAAGCCAGGAGGAGAGAGGCCCAGGCTGGGTTCAGAGGGAGATGCACCCCCTCGGTCTACCCACCCAGTGATGAATTAATGAATACTTTATTTTTTATATAGTGACATTTTACATACATAGATGCTCAGACAGACGTATACACTGAGTTTACAAAACATTAAGAACACCTGCTCTTTCCATGACGTAGACTGACAAGGCCTTGTTGATGTCACTTAAATCCACTTCAATATTGAACGGGGTATGGTAGTAGGAGGCGCATTGGTTTGTGACAAGAACTGCAACGCTGCAGGGTTTTTCACACTCAACAGTTTCCTGTGTGTATCAAGAATGGTCCACCACACAAACTGTGGGAAGCATTGGAGCCAACATGGGCCAGCATCCCTGTGGAATGCTTTTGACACCTTGTAGAGTCCATACCTCGACAAATTGAGGCTGTTCTGAGGGCAACTCAATATTAGGAAGGTGTTCCTAATGTTTGGTATACTCAGTGTGTAGGTATACTGTGGGTGGTGGGTTAAGGTTTATAGTCCTGTGTTGGTTGGCATGAATTATTTGCGTGCCTGGAGACTTCCTCCAGTGAGTAGATGTTGTACAATACAGTAGGCTAACTCTTTCTCCAGTATTACCTGTTTACGGTGTTCATTTCAGGACAGCCTAACTCAGCCTAACATTTCAGGACAGCCTAATTTCAGGACAGCCTAATTTCAGGACAGCCTAACTAAGTGTGGATGTCTCGGTAAAAAGGAGTGAAACAACAAACAAGCTAAAACCAAGCATTAACATATCGCCTATCACAAGAAAGGCCTGGAATTCACCTCAAAACTGGTCAATCTTTATTGTCCCCCAACAGAGTGAACGGTCGAGATAGGACTAAGGGGCCCAACTAGAAATGTCTTCAGTTGGCCACGTCCCAACAGTCACAATAGTTTGGAGACGTATGTTTCTATTCAGGTCTGTTCTTGTTCAAACACAAAATGATGTTTAAGCTGAACTTTTATTGTGTTGCTTAAGATTACTCTCACTGGTCATCACTCATAAACAATGATCTTTCTCTCTTGCGGGAAAGTAAAGGACTCATAAGCAGATTGTCTTTCACGGAGTCATTTAGGGCGAGCAGGGAGCTTCAGGGCTGAATTTGTGAGAGGTCAAACCCGTCAGACAGAAACACAAATCAGATTGGTAGCTACTGTGTAATAACAAAAACAAATGACTAACATTCCGGAGGGTGAGTCATTACGTAACTATGATCACATTTCAAATGGTCTTCTCCATTGAAACATCCTCTTCCTGAGTATTATCTTAGTCACACCAACCACATGCCCTCAGTGCCAACCAGATGCCCTTATCTCATCCAGACTGACCTATATCTGCCCTGCAAGATAAAAAAAAAGGAATGCTAGTGAATAGCAGAAGCTAAGTCGTTTGATTTCTGTGGTGACCCAACCCAAACACGAGGGTGGGATTCCTCAGTTATATGATGATGATGACCTTACAGAGACTGGCATTGGACTTGATTGGCTGAACTATCCTGTTCTCTTAGGGTGCATCTGAGATGACATCCTATTCCCGTTATAGTGCACTACTTTTGACCAGGGCCCACAGGACTCTATAGGTAATAGGGTGCCATTTGGACACGTACTTTTAATAATTTACCAGCTGGACAGGTCAACGGTTAAAGATGAACTTCACAAGACGGGGTCAGGGCAGATGATGGCCAGATCAGGATAGCCACTTAAAGACTCTCTGACCTCTGTATCAAAGTGTTATGGGTCAGCCAAGCAGCCTCACTCTCCTCGCCACAGCTAGGAGTATAGCCTGGTCCCGACAGTCAGTCGCTGGGTTGCCTTAGCCTCAGTTTGTATTGTTTCTCTCTCCTCCTCCTCCTCCTTCTCCTCTCTATTCCTAGGTGTTGTGGATCCGAAGGAGCTGTAAAAAGGGCAATTCAAAGCTCTCAGCCATAACAGTAATAGATCCTGAGTGTAATGTTACGCAGCCATTAGGCTAATGGGCCCTACTCTAACGGCCCTCTTTGGGTTTCAGTTGCAGGGTGAAGGGCCCCTGTACTTCATATTGATATAAACACGGTGCAATGAGTCACGTTTATAAAGCATTAAATAGACCTGGATGGCCGCTCTCAGGTAAACAGAATTAAACCCAGGTGTCGGTTGATATATACCTCCCAAGACAAGTTGTAAACCCTTTTCTGATCCTGATTCCATGCCATCTGAAAAGGATAGGTACAGTATGCTAATAGTTTGTCCACTACTCTAACTTGAACCCTAACTGTTCTAAACACTAGGTCTGCAGTCAGTCTTCTCTCAGAGACACATAGCCTACAGTGCAGGTCTCAGTTACAGCCTCCTGCCCTTCTCGTGAGAACAGGAAGCCAGGCACAGCTTTTACAGTCAGAACCATTTACTGTGTTTTATCCCTGGTTAGCAGGGCAGCACGCACACACATACCTACTTCAGGTGGAGGGAGGGAGAGTGGGAGAGGGGTAGGGAGGGAGTGCACCTCTCTCTCTCTCTGCTCTGTTTGTTTTTACCAGAGAGCGAATGATAGCGTCCTCAATTAGAGGGGAAGTGCTTTTTTATGGGGCCTTCTCTGGTGGTGCAGTCCCAAAAACCCTAACGCCCAAAACCCTAAACCTTACCCTAACCCCAGAACCCTAAACCAAACCCTTAAGCTTAAAATAACATTTGAAAAAACTCAGGACATGAAAAAAGTCCTGACGTTTCAAAAAAGTAATTGTTTTCAGGACATTTTTTTTAAACCTTTATTTAAATAGGCAAGTCAGTTAAGAACAAATTCTTATTTTCAATAATGGCCTAGGAACAGTGGGTTAATAGATTTGTACCTTATCAGCTCAGGGATTTGAACACTCTAACCACTAGGCTACTCTGCTGCCACAAGTTGACATTTTAGGATATTGGCGTCCTAATAATGTAGGAAAACAAGTGTACACACACACACACACACACACACACACACACACACACACACACACACACACACACACACACACACACACACACACACGCTGTGGGGTTGAGGAGAAGGGAATTTGAGCTGCAACTAATGCTCTTGTTACTTGTTACCTACAGCAAATTGAGTTAGAGCTCACCTATGGAAAGTTTGACTTTTGTCCATGTAATGTCCCGACATACTCCCTCTGGGTTAATCCCAAATGGCACCCTATTCTCTGGTCAAATGTAGTGCACTATATAGGGAATATGGTGCAATTTGGGACTGAGACTCTCTCTGCAATTCAAAGGAATACTCTGGGGATGTGGAAGCAACAAGCCTCATACACACAGTAAGTAGTGTGTTTTCAATACATGGCTGCACACTGTCACAATGCTTCTACATCAGCCACAACAGGCTGAGCGGGAATCAACCTGTGAAGGCACTCCTTATGTAAAGACGTGCACACACAGGCACGTATACACACACTGAAAATCTGCACAGGAACAAATGCTAAGAGTGCCGATAGATAGATACATAGATAGATAGATAGATAGATAGATAGATAGATAGATAGATAGATAGATAGATAGATAGATAGATACCAAACCACACAACTAACAACATTGGACACTTGATGGAACACAAAGCCTTCACCATCACCATCACATCCTGGAATATACAAGGCCTGAGGTCATCTGACTTTGGCCTAAAGAGCAGGAACCTGGACATCACCGAATACAGAAATTGTCATCCTACAGGAAACATGGTATAGAGGAGATGGTTGCCCTCTAGGTTACAGAGAGCTGGTAGTCCCACCCACTTCCACCCCTATCAGATCACAGATCACAGTCTACTTGAACAGAGCAATACTCAATCATGAGGCATCAAAGCCAAAGGAACTGAATAATAATAAGAAACGCTATAGATGGAAGGAAAGTAGTGTGGAAACCTTAAAAAAAACTAATATTCAATAATCCATAGACTCTAACCACTTCTGGGAAAATTGGATAACCCTAAACAAACATAAACACGAAGAGTTATCTATCCAAAACTGAGATGTATGGATAAACCACTTCTCCAATTTTTTTGGACCTATAACAAAGAACAAAGAGCAAAAACATATAGATGATCAAATACAAATCTTAGAATCAACTATTAAAAACTACCAGAACTCTCTGGACTCTCAAATTACATTGAATTAACTACAGGACAAAATACAAACCCTCCAACTCAAAAAGGCCTGTGGTGTTGATGGTATCCTACATGAAATGATAAAATATACAGACAACAAATTCCAATTGGCTATACTTAAACTCTTTAACATCATCCTTAGCTCTGGCATCTTTCCCAATATTTGGAAACAAGGACTGATCACCCCAGTCCACAAAAGTGGAGACAAATTTGATGGGTATGCGTCAACAGCAACCTTGGGAAAATCCTCTGCATTATCATTAACAGCAGACTCGTACATTTCCTCAGTGAAAACAATGTACTGAGCAAATATCAAATTGTCTTTTTACCAAATTACCGTACGACAGACCACATATTTATCTTGCACACTCTAATTGACAAAGACACAAACCAAAACAAAGGCAAAGTCTGTTCATGCTTTGTTGATTTTCAAAAAAGCTTTTGACTCAATTTGGCATGAGGGTCTGCTATAGTCAAATGTCTTCCTTTTGCTGATGATCTAGTGCCAACCCAGGAGGGCTTACAGCAGCAACTAGATATTCTGCACAGATTCACAGACCTGGGCCCTGACAGGAAATATTAGTAAGACATAAATAATGGTGTTCCAAAAAAGGTCCAGTTGCCAGGACACATATGCAAATTCCATCTAGACACCGTTGCCCTTGAGCACACAAAAAGCTATACATACCTCGGCATAAACATCAGCACCACAAGTAACTTCCTCAAAGATGTGAACGATCTGAGAGACAAGGCAAGAAGGGTCTTCTATGCCATCAAAAGGAACATAACATTTGACATACCAATTAGGATCTGGCAAAAAAATACTTTAATCACTTAAAGAACGTATTGCTCTTTATGGTTGTGAGGCCAACCAAGAATTTACTAAATGGGACAAACACCAAATTGAGACTGCATGTAGAATTCTGCAAAAATATCCTCTGTGTACAATGTAAAACACCAAATAATGGATGCAGAGCAGAATTAGGCTGATACCCGCTAATTATCAAAATCTAAAAAAGATCCGCTAAATTTTACAACCACCTTAAAGGAAGCGATTCCCAAACCTTCCATAACAAAGTCATCACCTACAGAGAGCTGGTCCTGGACAATAGTCCCCTATGCAAGCTGGACAGCAACACAATTAGACCCAACCAAATAATGACAAAACAAAAGATCATTACTTGACACATTGGAAAGAATTAACAAAAAACAGAGCACTAGAAGGCTATGTGCTCACTGCCCACAAAATGAGGTGGAAACTGAGCTGCACTTCCTGACCTCCTGACAAATGTATGACCATATTAGAGACACATATTTCCATCAGATTACACAGATGCACAAAGAATTCGAAAAATATACCCAATTTGATAAACTCCCATATCTATTGGGTGAAATACCACAGTGTGCCATCACAGAAGCAAGATGTGTGACCTGTTGCCACAAGAAAAGGGCAACCAGTGAAGAACAAACACCATTGTAAATACAACCCATTGTCAGCGATTAGGTGAATGGATGAGGCGGAGTCAGGCGCAGGACACAGGTATGAGTAATAATCAGAATTTACTCAATAATATAGGCAATGTTCCAACAAGGAAAAAACACAAAATCCAGAGCACAAAGAATGACCTCACATGACAATGACAATCACGCACAAAACAGAAAGGGAAGCCAGAGGGTTAAATAAGGAACATTAATTATGGAATGGAAACCAGGTGTGTATAATGAAGACAAAACAAAAAACGAAAATGAAACATGGATCGGTGGTGACTAGAAAGCCGGTGACGTCGACCGCCGAACGCCGCCCGAACAAGGAGAGGGACCAACTTCGGCGGCAGTCGTGACACCCATATTTATTCATTTTCCCTTTTGTACTTTAACTATTTGTACATAATATGACATTTTAAATGTCTTTCTTCTTTTGGAACTTTTGTGAGTGTAATGTTTACTGTATTTCTTTCTTCTATTGTTTTTTTCTCACTTTTCTTTATTATCTACTTCACTTGCTTTGGCAATGTAAACATATGTTTCCCATGCCAATAAAGCCCTTAAATTGAAATTGAATTTAGAGAGAAAGTGAGTTTCCCATCAGCGTGCTGTGCTCCGTCTCTCCAGTCAGTTGGACCCCTGAGTGGAGACTCCTAAAGCCCATGGAATAAATCCCAGAGACATGGGAAACCAGTTTCATCAAACTCTCTGTGTGTTCCATAGAGTCTGGGTGGACCCCTGCTCCCCTTCTTCACTCCTCCATCCTCGCCCAATAACAATGAGGGGGATGTGTGAGAAAAGAACCAAGAAGTGTGGTTCTCCCTCCCCTCTCCGTCAGGCCAGGGGTGTAAATTCCAGCCCCACCCAGGGGTTCAGGATGAAGGGTTGGCTAAGACCTGTGTGCCCCCTCCTCTCCCCAGCAGGAGCCCCAGAAAATAATGAAGGCTGGGGCGGCAAGGCGGCTGGGGACCATTGGGGGGGCGGTCGGGGCTGGCGGGTTAGAGGATTCCAGCCTGATGGTGTGGAGAGGGTCTTTCTGTAACTCTCTGCAGGTAGCCAGGAGTATAGCCCTGAGGCAGGGATTCCTGGGCCTGCTCCCCTCGTCACCTCTGACGACCGGGGTCTTAATCACACTGTTCACACACTCACACCTCACCCTGCATTTCCTCGCCCTATCTTACTCACTCCGTTCTGTCTCCCACCCGCTCTCTCTGCTCTGTCCCCCTGCTCTGACTCCCCACAACACTCTGTCCCCCACCCGCACTTTCTGCTCTGTCCCCCTTCTCTGTCTCCCCACAACACTCTGTCTCCCACCCGCTCTCTCTGCTCTGTCCCCCTTCTCTGTCTCCCCACAACACTCTGTCTCCCTTCTGCACTCTTTCTTTACTCTTTCTTTATCAACCTCTTTCCCCATCCACAGCAGCTAAAATCCTTCTCAGTCTGTCTTGCTCTCTTCTCCCATACTGTAACCAACTATAATATAGTGTAACCAACTATAATATAGAGTAACCAACTATAATATAGTGTAACCAACTATAATATACTGTAACCAACTATAATATAGTGTAACCAACTATAATATAGTGTAACCAACTATAATATAGAGTAACCAACTATAATATAGTGTAACCAACTATAATATACTGTAACCAACTATAATATAGTGTAACCAACTATAATATAGTGTAACCAACTATAATATAGAGTAACCAACTATAATATAGTGTAACCAACTATAATATAGTGTAACCAACTATAATATAGTGTAACCAACTATAATATAGTGTAACCAACTATAATATAGTGTAACCAACTATAATATAGTGTAACCAACTATAATATACTGTAACCAACTATAATATAGTGTAACCAACTATAATATAGTGTAACCAACTATAATATACTGTAACCAACTATAATATAGTGTAACCAACTATAATATAGTGTAACCAACTATAATATACTGTAACCAACTATAATATAGTGTAACCAACTATAATATAGTGTAACCAACTATAATATACTGTAACCAACTATAATATAGTGTAACCAACTATAATATAGTGTAACCAACTATAATATACTGGAACCAACTGTAAATTACTGTAACCAACTATAATATGCAGTAACCAACTATAATATATTGTAACCAACTACAATATAATGTAACCAACTATAATATACAGTAACCAACTATAATATACTGGAACCAACTATTATATACTATAAGTAACTATAATATACTGGAACCAACTGTAAATTACTGTAACCAACTATAATATGCAGTAACCAACTATAATATATTGTAACCAACTATAATATACAGTAACCAACTACAATATAATGTAACCAACTATAATATGCAGTAACCAACTATAATATACAGTAACCAACTATAATATATTGTAACCAACTATAATATACTGTAACCAACTATAATATAATGTAACCAACTACAATATAATGTAACCAACTATAATATACAGTAACCAACTATAATATAATGTAACCAACCATAATATACTGTAACCAACTATAATATAATGTAACCAGCTATAATATACTGTAACCAACCATAATATACTGTAACCAACTATAATATAATGTAACCAACTATAATGTACAGTAACCAATTGTAATATACTTTAACCAACTATAATATACTTTAACCAACTATAATAAACTGTAACCAACTATAATATACTATAACCAACTATAAAATACTGTAACCAACTATAATATACCGTAACCAATTATATTATGCCGTAACCAACTCTAATATACTGTAACCAACTATAATATATTGTAACCAACTATAATATACTGTAACCAACTATAATATACAGTAACCAACTATAATATACTGTAACCAACTATAAAATACAGTAGCCAACTATTATATACTGTAACCAACTATAATATACAGTAACCAAATATAATATACTGTAACCAACTATAATATACTGTAACCAACTATGATATACTGTAACCATCTATAATATACAGTAACCAACTATAATATACAGTAACCAACTATAATATACTGTAACCAACTATAATATACAGTAACCAACTATAATATACTGTAACCCACTATAATATACCGTAACCAACCATAATATACTGTAACCAACTATAATATACTGTAACCAATTATAATATACTATAACCAACTATACTATATTGTAACCAACTATAATATACTGTAACCAACTATAATATACTGTAACCAACCATAATATACAGTAACCAACTATAATATAATGTAACCAAACATAATATACAGTAACTAACTATAATATAATGTAACCAACCATAATATACTGTAACCAACTATGATATAATGTAACAAACTATAATATAATGTAACCAACTATAATATACTTTAACCAACTATAATATACTGGAACCAACTATAATATACCGGAACCAACTATAATATACAGTAACCAACTATAATATACAGTAACCAACTATAATATACTGGAACCAACTATTATATACTATAAGTAACTATAATATACTGGAACCAACTGTAAATTACTGTAACCAACTATAATATGCAGTAACCAACTATAATATATTGTAACCAACTATAATATACTGTAACCAACTATAATATAATGTAACCAACTACAATATAATGTAACCAACTATAATATACAGTAACCAACTATAATATAATGTAACCAACCATAATATACTGTAACCAACTATAATATAATGTAACCAGCTATAATATACTGTAACCAACCATAATATACTGTAACCAACTATAATATAATGTAACCAACTATAATGTACAGTAACCAACTGTAATATACTTTAACCAACTATAATATACTTTAACCAACTATAATAAACTGTAACCAACTATAATATACTATAACCAACTATAAAATACTGTAACCAACTATAATATACCGTAACCAATTATAATATGCCGTAACCAACTCTAATATACTGTAACCAACTATAATATACTGTAACCAACTATAATATACTGTAACCAACTATAATATACAGTAACCAACTATAATATACTGTAACCAACTATAAAATACAGTAGCCAACTATTATATACTGTAACCAACTATAATATACAGTAACCAAATATAATATACTGTAACCAACTATAATATACTGTAACCAACTATAATATACTGTAACCATCTATAATATACAGTAACCAACTATAATATACAGTAACCAACTATAATATACTGTAACCAACTATAATATACTGTAACCAACTATAATATACTGTAACCATCTATAATATACAGTAACCAACTATAATATACAGTAACCAACTATAATATACTGTAACCAACTATAATATACAGTAATCAACTATAATATACTGTAACCAAATATAATATACAGTAACCAACTATAATATACAATAACCAACTATAATATACTGTAACCAACTATAATATACAGTAACCAACTATAATATACTGTAACCAACTATAATATACAGTAATCAACTATAATATACTGTAACCAAATATAATATACAGTAACCAACTATAATATACAGTAACCAACTATAATATACAATAACCAACTATAATATACTGTAACCAACTATAATATACTGTAACCAACTATAATATACTGAAACCAACTATAATATAATGTAACCAACTATAATATAATGTAACCAACTATAATGTACTGTAACCAACTATAATACACAGTAACCAACTATAATATAATGTAAAAAACTATAATATACTGTAACCAACTATAATATACAGTAACTATAAAATACTGTAACCAACTATAATATACTGCAACCAACTATAATGTACATCAACCAACTGTAATATACTGTAACCAACTATAATATACAGTAACCAACTATAATATACAGTAACCAACTATAATATACTATAACCAAAGATAATATACTGGAACCAGATATAATATACTGGAACCAACTATAATATACTGTAACCAACTATAATATAATGTAACCAACTATAATATACTTTAACCAACTATAATATACTGGAACCAACTATAATATACCGGAACCAACTATAATATACAGTAACCAACTATAATATACAGTAACCAACTATAATATACTGGAACCAACTATTATATACTATAAGTAACTATAATATACTGGAACCAACTGTAAATTACTGTAACCAACTATAATATGCAGTAACCAACTATAATATATTGTAACCAACTATAATATACTGTAACCAACTATAATATAATGTAACCAACTACAATATAATGTAACCAACTATAATATACAGTAACCAACTATAATATAATGTAACCAACCATAATATACTGTAACCAACTATAATATAATGTAACCAGCTATAATATACTGTAACCAACCATAATATACTGTAACCAACTATAATATAATGTAACCAACTATAATGTACAGTAACCAACTGTAATATACTTTAACCAACTATAATATACTTTAACCAACTATAATAAACTGTAACCAACTATAATATACTATAACCAACTATAAAATACTGTAACCAACTATAATATACCGTAACCAATTATAATATGCCGTAACCAACTCTAATATACTGTAACCAACTATAATATACTGTAACCAACTATAATATACTGTAACCAACTATAATATACAGTAACCAACTATAATATACTGTAACCAACTATAAAATACAGTAGCCAACTATTATATACTGTAACCAACTATAATATACAGTAACCAAATATAATATACTGTAACCAACTATAATATACTGTAACCAACTATAATATACTGTAACCATCTATAATATACAGTAACCAACTATAATATACAGTAACCAACTATAATATACTGTAACCAACTATAATATACTGTAACCAACTATAATATACTGTAACCATCTATAATATACAGTAACCAACTATAATATACAGTAACCAACTATAATATACTGTAACCAACTATAATATACAGTAATCAACTATAATATACTGTAACCAAATATAATATACAGTAACCAACTATAATATACAATAACCAACTATAATATACTGTAACCAACTATAATATACTGTAACCAACTATAATATAATGTAAAAAACTATAATATACTGTAACCAACTATAATATACAGTAACTATAAAATACTGTAACCAACTATAATATACTGCAACCAACTATAATGTACATCAACCAACTGTAATATACTGTAACCAACTATAATATACAGTAACCAACTATAATATACAGTAACCAACTATAATATACTATAACCAAAGATAATATACTGGAACCAGATATAATATACTGGAACCAACTATAATATACTGTAACCAACTATAATATACTTCAACCAACTATAATATACTATAACCAACTATAAAATACAGTAACCAACTATTATTTACTGTAACCAACTATAATATACTATAACCAAAGATAATATCCTGGAACCAAATATCATATACTGGAACAAACTATAATGTAATGTAACCAATTATAATATACAGTAAACAACCATAATATACTGTAACCAACTATTATTTGCTATAACCAACTATAATATACTGTAACCAACTATAATATACCGTAACCAACTATAATATACCGTAACCAAATCTAACATACTGTAACCAACTATAATATACTGTAACCAACTATGATATACTGTAACCAACCATAATAAACAGTAACCATCTATAATATACTGTAACCAACTATAATGTACTGTAACCAACTATAATACACAGTAACCAACTATAATATAATGTAAACAACTATAAAATACTGTAACCAACTATAATATACTGCAACCAACTATAATGTACATCAACCAACTGTAATATACTGTAACCAACTATAATATACAGTAACCAACTATAATATACAGTAACCAACTATAATATACTACAACCAACGATAATATACTGGAACCAACTATTATATACTGTAACCAAGTATAATATACTATAACCAAAGGTAATATCCTGTAACCAAATATCATATACTGGAACAAACTATAATGTAATGTAACCAATTATGATATACAGTAAACAACCATAACATACTGTAACCAACTATTATTTGCTATAACCAACTATAATATACTGTAACCAACTATAATATACCGTAACCAACTATAATACACTGTAACCAACCATAATAAACAGTAACCAACTATAATATACTGTAACCAACTATAATATACAGTAACCAACTATTATATACTGTAACCAAATATAATATACAGTTACCAACTATAATATACTGTAACCAACTATAACATACTGAAACCAACTATAATATAATGTAACCAACTATAATATACTGTAACCAACTATAATATACAGTAACCAACTATAATATACAGTAACCAACTATAATATACAGTAACCAACTATAATATACTATAATCTACAATAATATACTGGAACCAAATATAATATACTGGAACTAACTATAATATACTGTAACCAACTATAATATACTTCAACCAACTGTAATATACTGTAACCAACTATAATATACAGTAACCAACTATAATTTACAGTAACCAACTATAATTTACAGTAACCAACTATAATATACTTTAACCAACGATAATATACTGGAACCAAATATAATATACTGGAACTAACTATAATATACTGTTAACCAACTATAATATACTTCAACCAACTATAATATACTGTAACCAACTATTATATACTATAACCAACTATAATATACCGTAACCAACTATAATATACCGTAACCAACTCTAACATACTGTAACCAACTATAATACACTGTAACCAACTATAATATACTGTAACCAACTATAATATACTGTAACCAACTATAATATACAGTAACCAACTATAATATATAGTAACCAACTATTATATTGGTCTACACAGACAAGTTCTGGCCTGGTTTAGATCTTATCTGTCGGAAAGATATCAGTTTGTCTCTGTGAATGGTTTGTCCTCTGACAAATCAGCTGTAAATTTCAGTGTTCCTCAAGGTTCCATTTTAGGACCACTATTGTTTTTACTATATATTTTACCTCTTGGGGATGTAATTCGAAAACATAATGTTAACTTTCACTGCTATGCGGATGACACACAGCTGTACATTTCAATGAAACATGGTGAAGCCCCAAAATTGCCCTCGCTAGAAGCATGTGTTTCAGACATAAGGAAGTGGATGGCTGCAAACGTTCTACTTTTAAACTCGGACAAAACAGAGATGCTTGTTCTAGGTCCCAAGAAACAAAGAGATCTTCTGTTGAATCTGACAATTAATCTTAATGGTTGTACAGTCGTCTCAAATAAAACTGTGAAGGACCTCGGCGTTACTCTGGACCCTGATCTGTCTTTTGAAGAACATATCAAGACCATTTCAAGGACAGCTTTTTTCCATCTACGTAACATTGCAAAAATCAGAAACTTTCTGTCCAAAAATGATGCAGAAAAATTAATCCATGCTTTTGTCACTTCTAGGTTAGACTACTGCAATGCTGTACTTTCCGGCTACCCGGATAAAGCACTAAATAAAATTCAGTTAGTGCTAAATACGGCTGCTAGAATCCTGACTAGAACCAAAAAATTTGATCATATTACTCCAGTGCTAGCCTCCCTACACTGGCTTCCTGTCAAAGCAAGGGCTGATTTCAAGGTTTTACTGCTAACCTACAAAGCATTACATGGGCTTGCTCCTACCTATCTCTCTGATTTGGTCCTGCCGTACATACCTACACGTATGCTACGGTCACAAGACGCAGGCCTCCTAATTGTCCCTAGAATTTCTAAGCAAACAGCTGTTTGGCAGGGATTTCTCCTATAGAGCTCCATTTTTATGGAACGGTCTGCCTACCCATGTCAGAGACGCAAACTCGGTCTCAACCTTTAAGTCTTTACTGAAGACTCATCTCTTCAGTGGGTCATATGATTGAGTGTAGTCTGGCCCAGGAGTGGGAAGGTGAACGGAAAGGCTCTGGAGCAACGAACCGCCCTTGCTGTCTCTGCCTGGCCGGTTCCCCTCTTTCCACTGGGATTCTCTGCCTCTAACCCTATTACAGGGGCTGAGTCACTGGCTTACTGGGGCTCTCTCATGCCGTCCCTGGGAGGGGTGCGTCACCTGAGTGGGTTGAGTCACTGATGTGATCATCCTGTCTGGGTTGGGTTGGCGCCCACCCCCCCCCCCCCCCCCCCCCCCCCCTGGGTTGTGCCGTGGCGGAGATCTTTGTGGGCTATACTCAGCCCTGTCTCAGGATGGTAAGTTGGTGGTTGAAGATATCCCTCTAGTGGTGTGGGGGCTGTGCTTTGGCAAAGTGGGTGAGGTTATATCCTTCCTGTTTGGCCCTGTCCAGGGGTGTCCTCGAATGGGGCCACAGTGTCTCCTGACCCTTCCTGTCTCAGCCTCCAGTATTTATGCTGCAGTAGTTTATGTGTCGGGGGGCTAGGGTCAGTTTGTTATATCTGGAGTACTTCTCCTGTCCTATTTGGTGTCCTGTTTGAATTTAAGTGTGCTCTCTCTAATTCTCTTTTTCTCTTTTTCTTTCTCTATCTCTGAGGACCTGAGCCCTAGGACCATGCCTCAGGACTACCTGACATGATGACTCCTTGCTGTCCCCAGTCCACCTGGCTGTGCTGCTGCTCCAGTTTAAACTGTTCTGCCTATTATTGGACCATGCTGGTCATTTATGAACATTTGAACATCTTGGCCATGTTCTGTTATATTCTCCACCCGGCACAGCCAGAAGAGGACTGGCCACCCCACATAGCCTGGTTCCTCTCTAGGTTTCTTCCTAGGTTCTGGCCTTTCTAGGGAGTTTTTCCTAGCCACCGTGCTTCTACACCTGCATTGCTTGCTGTGTGTGGTTTTAGGCTGGGTTTCTGTTCAGCACTTTGAGATATCAGCTGATGTACGAAGGGCTATATAAATACATTTGATTTGATTTGATTTGATATATACTGTAACCAACTATAATATACAGTAACCAACTATAATATACTGTAACCAACTATAATATACAGTAACCAACTATAATATACAGTAACCAACTATAATATGCTGTAAGCAACTATAAATTACTGTAACCAACTATAATATACAGTAACCAACTATAATATACAGTAACCAACTACAATATACAGTAACCAACTATAATATACAGTAACCAACTATAATATAATGTATCCAACTATAATATACTGTCACCAACTATAATATAATGTAACCAACTATAATATACTGTAGCCAACTATAATATATTGTAACCAACTATAATATACAGTAACAAACTATAATATACAGTAACCAACTATAATATAATGTAACCAACTATAATATACAGTAACCAACTATAATATACAGTAACCAACTATAATATACTGTAACCAACTATAAATTACTGTAACCAACTATAATATACAGTAACCAACTATAATATACAGTAACCAACTATAATATGCAGTAACAAACTATAATATAATGTATCCAACTATAATATACAGTAACAAACTATAATATACAGTAACCAACTATAATATAATGTAACCAACTATAATATAATATAACCAACTATAATATAATGTAACCAACTATAATATACAGTAACCAACTATAATATACAGTAACCAACTATATTATAATGTAACCAACTATAATATACAGTAACTAACTATAATATAATGTAACCAACTATAATATACAGTAAATCAAATCAAATCAAATTTATTTATATAGCCCTTCGTACATCAGCTGATATCTCAAAGTGCTGTACAGAAACCCAGCCTAAAACCCCAAACAGCAAGCAATGCAGGTGTAGAAGCACGGTGGCTAGGAAAAACTCCCTAGAAAGGCCAAAACCTAGGAAGAAACCTAGAGAGGAACCAGGCTATGTGGGGTGGCCAGTCCTCTTCTGGCTGTGCCGGGTGGAGATTATAACAGAACATGGCCAAGATGTTCAAACCAACTATAATATACAGTAACCAACTATAATAAGCACACATAATAGTCCTCCAAGATAGCTGCTGTGAAAAACACGAAGCAAGTTATGTTACCTTTCCAACACACACCCAGACAATTCAACCATACCCCCCCCCCCCCCCCCCCACCAATGAATCCCCTCTCCAATCTACCTTCCATTATTAATTTGCCACTGCCTTGCCACTGCCCCCCCCCCCCCCCCCCCCCCCCCCCCCCAAATCCCACTGACTGCAGACAGACATTGGCCTGGACCAAATAAAACCTCATAAAGGCTAATGTTGCATGCCACTTTCCAGGGGTGGGCCATGTAAGGTCACGGTTTGGAATATAGCTGGGCGCTAACCAAAGTTAATTACACTCTCACCGGGGCGGTGAGACACACACACATACACATACACATAAACACACACAAGCAGGCATGCACGCACGCACATACACTAACACTCACACACCGGGTGGGGTGATTCCCGTTCCCGGTTTGTTAACTGCCTCCGGGCTATAAAGTCTAATGTGGGGACGACCCATGGAGCCACAAAACGTCAGGAAGTGGGTTTTTATTTCCTTTATGCCTATCTGATTACCCACAAATCCCTTTGGGCTCCTTCCGACACAAAAAATCCCCTTTTCTGCTCTCTACGTCTCTCTCAGCCTTAGAAGAGAGAACAGATATCCATAACTCATCTAATATAATAGAGAAGAATCTCTGTAACTCAGAAGAGAACCCTCTGACTTCTGACACCTGGGTCACTTGGCAACAGCATGAGATTTCCTTCTTAAAATACCTCCACATTGTCTTGCTGTAAAAGGGAGTGTTGCAATTAGTTAAATTGTTGTACACAAATGGAGTGTTTTCCAGCCCCAGGATATTAAGCTTTACTCCTGGACTAAAGCACTTTTTAGTGCTTTCCTCTATTGAAAATGAAGTCCATGATTATAGGCTAATTTGTCTGGGTTTGGGAATCCATCATGACTGGTGGAATGTTGTATTTTCCATACAGTGATGTGAAATGTTATTTGCCCCCTTTCTGATGTTCTCTATTTTTACATATCATTGATAATGAATGCTATCAGATCTTCAACCAAAACCTACTCTTAGTTAAAGGGAACCTGAGGGAACAAATAACACAAAGATGACATATTTACAAACAAAGTTATGCAACATCCAACGACATGGGTCCTAATCACTGCATTTCACGGTAAGAACATCATATCAATGGTGGTGGTAGTGTGATGGTTTGGGGATGCTTTGCTGCCTCAGGACCTGGACGACTTGCCTTAACAGAGGAACCATGAATTCTGCTCTGTATCAGAGAATTCTACAGGAGAATGTCAGGCCATCCGTCTGAGTTGAAGCTGAAGTACAGCTGGGTCATGCAGCAAGACAATGAGTCAAAACACATCAAGTCTACATGAAAATGGCTAAAAAGCAACAGATTTGAGGTTTTAGAATGGCCTAGTCAAAGTCCAGAAATAATTCAAATTGAGATGTTGTGGCAGGACCTGAGACGAGCAGTTAATTTATGCTTGAAAACCCACAAATGTTGCTGATTTAATAAAGCAGTTCTGCATGGAAGAGTGTGCCAAAATTCCTCCACAGCAACGTGAGAGACTGATCAACAACGACAGGAAGCGTTTGGTTAGAGTCATTGCAGCTAAAGGTGGCACAACCAGTTATTGAGTGTAAGGGGCAATTACGTTTTCACACAGGGGCATTGGGTGTTGCATTTCTTTACAAAATAAATTAAATAAGTATATCATTGTTTATTATTTGTTCACTCAGGTTCACTTTATCTAATATTAGGTTTTAGTTGAAGATCTGATAACATTCAGTATCAAAAATAGGCAGTAGTAGAGAAAATTAGAAATGGGGCAAATACAGTGACTTGCGAAAGTATTCACCCTCTTGGCATTTTTCCTATTTTGTTGCCTTACAACCTGGAATTAAACTTGATTTTTGGGGGGGAGTTGTATCATTTGATTTACACAACATGCTTTGAAGATGCCAAATATTTTTTTACTGTGAAACAAACAAGATATAAGACAAAAAAAAAGAAAACCTGAGAGTGCATAACTATTCACCCCACAAAGTCAATACTTTATAGAGCCACCTTTTGCAGCAATTACAACTACAAGTCTCTTGGGGTATGTCTCTATAAGCTCGGCACATCTAGCCACTGGGATTTTTGTCCATTCTTCAAGGCAAAACTGCTCCAGCTCCTTCAAGTTGGATGGGTTCCGCTGGTGTACAGAAATCTTTAAGTCAAGAATTCCCCTTTATTTAGCACCATCTGTCATTCCTTCAATTCTGACCAGTTTCATTGTCCCAGCCGATGAAAAACATCCCCACAGCATGATGCTGCCACCACCATGCCTCACTGTGGGGATGGTATTCTTGTGGTGATGAGAGGTGTTGGGTTTGCGCCAGACGTAGCGTTTTCCTTGAGGGCCAAAAAGCTCAATTTTAGTCTCATCTAAACAGAATACCTTCTTCCATATGTTGGGGAGTCTCCCACATGCCTTTTGCTTCTTTTTTTCTTTAAGCAATGGATTTTTTCTAGGCACTCTTACGTAAAGCCCAGCTCTGTGGAATGTACGGCTTAAAGTGGTCCTATGGACAGATACTCCAATCTCCGCTGTGAAGCTTTGCAGCTCCTTCAGGGTATTCGTTGGTCTCTTTGTTGCCTCTGATCAATGACCTCCTTGCCTGGTCCGTGAGTTTTGGTGGGCGGCCCTCTATTGGCAGGTTTGTTGTGGTACCATATTCTTTCCATTTTTTTATAATGGATTTAACCGTGCTCTGTGGGATGTTCAAAGTTTCTGATATTTTTTTATAACCCAATCCTGATCTGTACTTCTCCACAACTTGGTCCTTGACCTGTTTGGAGAGCTCCTTGGTCTTCATGGTGCCGCTTGCTTGCTGGTGTCCCTTGCATAGTGACCTTTCAGAACAGGTGTACATATACTAAGATCATGTGACAGATCATGTGACACTTAGATTCCACACAGGTGGACTTTTTTTAAACGAATTATGTGACTTCTGAAGGTAATTGGTTGCACCAGATCTTATTTAGGGGCTTCAGCAAAGGGGGTGAATACATATGCACGCACCACTTTTCAGTAATATTTTTCATTTCACTTCACCAATTTGGACTATTTTGTGTACGTCCATTACATGACATCCAAATAAAAATACATTTAAATTACAGGTTGTAATGCAAAAAAATAGGAAAAACACCAAGGGGTATGAATACTTTTGCAAGGCACTAAACTCTATCACGGCACGGTATCTAGGGCAAGAGTACAGTGTGCACGTAATCAGTCTGTAAGGTACACTCATTTTTATGAAGTAACTAGATCCACAGCATTTTTATTGTTTACTTAACTTTTCGGTCTAAGTGTTACCTGAACAACAAAAAAATGAAGGTAGGGAGTGGCAGTTCCCCTTGCTGCTCCGTAGGCAAGCACCATGGTCTTGTAGTGGATGCGAGTTTCGACTGGAAGCCAGTGGAGTGTGCTGAGGAGTGAGGTGACAGGGGAGAACTTAGGAAGGTTGAACACCAGGTGGGCTGCGGCATTGTGGATAAGTTGTATGGCTTTGATGGCATAAGCAGGGATCCCAGCCAACAGAGTTGCACTTGTCTAGACGAGAGATGACAGGTTCCTGGATTAGGTCCTACACCACTTCCTGTGTGAGGAAAGGTTGGACTCTACGGATGTTGTAGAGCCTGAACCTGCAGGAGTGAGTCACTGCTTTGACAGGGTGTTGTCCAGAGTCACACCAAGGTTCGTTGCACTCTGCGACGGGAACTCCGTGGAGTGGTCAACCGTGATGGAGAGGTCTTGGAGCGGGCAGTACTTCCTTAGGAGGAAGAGCAGCTCGGTTTTGTTGAGGTTGAGCTTGAGGTGGTGGTCCGACATCCAAGCTAAGATGTCACCTGGTTGGAGCAACCTGCCAGGTAGGATGCAATCCAGGAGTGTGCAGAGCCCAACCCTGAGAGGGTGGAGAGGAGGATCTGATGGTTCACTGTGTCGAAGGCAGCGGATAGATCAAGGAGAATGAAAACAGAGGAGAGAAAGTCAGCTTTGGCAGTGCGAAAGCCTCCGTGACACAGAGGAGAACGGTCTCAGTTGAGTGAGCCGCCTTGAAGCCTCACCGGTTAGGGTCAAGAAGATAGTTCTGAGAGAGAAGTGTTTTGGAAAGAAAAGAAAGAAGGGATACCGGTCTGTAGTTTTTGACATCAGAGGGGTGAGTGATGGTTTTGAGTGTTGGTTTCTTGAGGAAGGGAGCGACTCTGGCCATCTTGAGGTCAAAGGTGACGCAACCAGTGGTCAGGGATGAGTTGATGAGGGAAATTATCTGGAATGGGAGAAGGTCTCTAGAGATGGTCTGGAGAAGGGAGGAGGGGATGGGGTCAAGTGGGCAAGTTGTTGGGCGGCTAGACACTAGTCGCAGGATTTAATCTCTTCTCCTCGCATCCTCCTATGCGTTCAGTGGGTGACCTTGCTGTCTCAGACAGACAGACAGTCTCTGTCCCTCAGTCTCTCAGAGACACCACATACATCTGGACAGATTAATATCAAAACCTTTTTTGACTCCTTAGTATCTGGCTGTACATTAGCTGAGAATGTGGTCCGCCAGGTATCCTATGGGTTTGTGTTGTGTGGTCCATAAACAGGAAGTGAGGTTTATTTTATTTTATTTTATATTTAACTAGGCAAGTCAGTTAAAATAACAATTATTATTTAAAATGATGACCTTAATCAGAGCAGGAAGTAAGTGGGATATGTGCTGTATTCACCATGCTAACACACATTGATCCTCTTGCAGTTTACTTAATTTCTTTGTTTTCCTGAAATTCTGGAGGTAGTAAATAAATCATTTTAACGTTTCCGGCTGTAAACATGGTATATAATGGAATTAGGCTAGTCAGTGTGTGTGTGTGTGAGTGTGAGTAATAAACTCGGTCTCGCTCATTTGTTCCGCTGTGCGGGGTCATGGTGGTAAAGCTCTCTTCTTCTCCGTAGGGTGTGTGTGTGGTGTCCCACTCCCAGGAGAAAGCATCCGTGTGGCCTCCATGGCTGAATGTTCACCGACCTGACAACCAGGGAACAACCATGGAACCATCTGCCTAGGGACAAGCCAAACACCACCATGGACTCTCTCTGTGATGTGAGTGTGTGTGCGTGTCTGCCTGGTAATATAATGTGTGGGGTAGAGCCCATGCTGTGTCCTAAACACACCGTTTAGATGACATCATAGCTCTTTGGAATCTAGAGCAGACAGAGAAACTTAATAGCAGGTAATGCACATAGGCTACATCCCAAATGGCAACCTATTTCCTACATAGTGCATTACTTTTAACCAGAGCCCTATGGTTCCTGGTCAAAAGTAGCGCACTATTTAGGGAATGGGGTGCCATTTAGGATGCACACATCCTGTCTGACCTTCACTTCCCAAAGCTGCCCCCCACACATTATAGTATATGACCCTATAAATTATAAATTCTTAGGAGAACGTATTGACAAACTGAACAGGGAACTAATGTTGGAAAGTTGGAGAGAGAGTTTAACCATGTTTGGATCACCAGACAGAAACCGAACCATTGAACATAGACTGTGTCTGGTCTGGAGGGAAGGACCTCTATTTGAGGTGAGCACTAAATTCAGCCAGCTGCATACCTTTATAATGAGAGGAATATCCAGCCAGCTATTCCAGCTCCACCACAGAGAATGGAGCTCCCTCTTCCAAGAACAGCTAAGCCCTGTTGTTCTCCTTCTTCCTTCCTAAGCCGTTTTGCAGCCAGCATGACTAAACTACAGCAAAGACTCTTCTCTCCTCTCCTCTCCTTTCCTCTTCTCTACTTTCTCCTCCTCTCTACTGACAATGTGCTGGTTATCTTTTCCCTGTCTCACCAGGCCAGACTCACTCGAGCTGCGTAAAGCTCCGCTCTGATCACACAATGAACCACGACAGACAAACTGCCATGGGAGTTTGGGAAACTGCTGCGCTGGAACATGTGTAGTCGCAGATACGGACTCATCGCTGAGTTTCCGTGAGCGTTGCTCAGGGCGATGGGTGGCATTTCTTCTTCACTTTGTCCTTCGCTGCTCCTAGGGGAAAATTCTCTGACATAAACTCAGTGGAGAGGTACATAATGGAGTCATCAATTGTCCTGACTTCCTTCTCTCTAAACTCCAGAGAGAGAATTGGAGGACAGTTAACCGACTCAATGGAAAACAACTGCAATCATCCACATCCGCCTTATTTAAAAAGGACCAAATATAGAATAAGAGTACAACTAACACATTTAGGAAAAATCACTGATGACAACCATTTGTATCTCTGAAAGGGTGAATGCAGGCTTAGGAAACAGATCAACAGATCAACTGAACTGAAGGACAGAAGCTACATTACAGAGTAGGCCAAAAAGAAAATGAGCAACAAAGAGCTTTGAATGACTGATTATTTAGTTTCTTTGCAAGTCACTTTGAAAGTAACAGCCACGCCTTGCAGATGCCAGAGCTTCTCTCTCTCTCTCTCTCTCTCTCTCTCTCTCTCTCTCTCTCTCTCTCTCTCTCTCTCTCTCTCTCTCTCTCAGAATTGTCAGTCTGGTTGGCGGACAAGGACCCTTATTGACGTCACAGCATTGGTCTCTAAAGACAGATCCACAGCTGCTCAAGTCAGGTGTTTGTTTTTGTTCAAACCAGGAAGAGGAAGCAGGTATAACTCTGACTGCATCTCAAATAGCTCCCTATTCACCATATAGTGCACTATTTTTGACCAGAGCCCTGTAGGCCCTGGTTAAAAGTAGTGCACTAGACAGGGAATCAGGGTGCCATTTGTGACACACATTCTGTCTTTGAACCACAGGCCAGAAAGATACAGCTCAACCTGTCATTCTGTCAAACAACCTTTTCTCACTCTGACTCACTTTGCACTCACACAGACATACACACAGATTGATGTTTACACGCTCGCATAGACAACACACACTTGTATACACATGCACACAATTGCACACATACACACACCTTGTTTGGCTCTAAATCTGAGATTCACAAAAGTTTCTGTTTGGTGTGTTATGTGCTAATTTGTGCATTAATAGGTGCTATCTGTGTTACTAGCTGACTGATTCCTAATTGTGCATACCATCAGACATGATGGCATGCATGATCAAACACACCCTCAGTTCATGTTCTTAAATGGAACAAACAAACAGTCCTGACGCTCCTACAAAAATAAACACTCTCCTGAAGAAAAACAAATCCCCACAAAAAAAAGAAGCTGTTAGACGGTGAAGTCTAATTTTCAACATCTTCCTTATTCCAAAGCCGGTTGGCTTCGGAGTCACTGGAATCTGACCTCATCAACGTCATCCTGGAGGGAAAAAGGCAATTACAAAGGATATTATCTAAGTGCGAGTTTTACATGTAGCATAAAGAGCTGGAGAAGAAAGGAATTTGAGGGGAACTCATTGGCTGTAGCTTTTCAGGACCTTCGGAGCGTTCAGGCCCTCTCTGATGACAGCCAGATGGCATCCTCTGATAATGGCTGTTCATCATCACCTCCATGAGCACACACACACACATATACGCAAACACAGGCGCACACACACACATACACACACACACACACACACACACACACACACACACACACACACACACACACACACACACACACACACACACACACACACACACACACACACACACACACACACACACACACACACACACACATACACACACACACAACCTATATGCAGGTACATACACACACATATACACACACACAGGCACACACACATACGCACGCATACATTCAGGCAGACAAACATGCACGCACACACGCACAAACAACAATGATGAGACAGCCTACGGGGAGGAGGTGAGGGCCCTGGTGGAGAGGTGCCAGGAAAATAACCTCTCCCTAAATGACAACAAAACTAAGGAGCTGATCGTGGACTTCAGCAGACAGCAGATGGAACACGCCCCATCGACGGAATTGCAGTTGAGAAGGTGAAACGATTCAAGTTTCTCGGCGTACACTTCACCAAACAAACAGTGTGGTGAAGAAGGTGCAACAGCGCCTCTTCAAACTCAGTAGGCTGAAGAAACTCAGCTTGGCTCATAAGACCCTCATAAACTTTTACAGATGCACTATTGAAAGCATCCTGTTGGGCTGTGTCACCGTCTGGTACAGAAACTGCACTTCTCGCAACCGCAGGGCTCTCCAGAGCTATGGATGCAAGGACTGACCATCCATGATATAACAATTATTGTTTTAACCTTGCTATGAGGCTATACAGTGTTTGTTTGCATTTAAAATGTTTACAAAAATTGGCTTATATTTTGTGTTCTGATGGAGGGTGACAGCTCATGAGGCATTTATACGTTTATTCTTCAAGAATCAATAGATACACAGTGCCTTGCGAAAGTATTCGGCCCCCTTGAACTTTGCGACCTTTTGCCACATTTCAGGCTTCAAACATAAAGATATAAAACTGTATTTTTTTGTGAAGAATCAACAACAAGTGGGACACAATCATGAAGTGGAACGACATTTATTGGATATTTCAAACTTTTTTAACAATTCAAAAACTGAAAAATTGGGCGTGCAAAATTATTCAGCCCCCTTAAGTTAATACTTTGTAGCGCCACCTTTTGCTGCGATTACAGCTGTAAGTCGCTTGGGGTATGTCTCTATCAGTTTTGCACATCGAGAGACTGAAATTTCTTCCCATTCCTCCTTGCAAAACAGCTCGAGCTCAGTGAGGTTGGATGGAGAGCATTTGTGAACAGCAGTTTTCAGTTCTTTCCACAGATTCTCGATTGGATGCAGGTCTGGACTTTGACTTGGCCATTCTAACACCTGGATATGTTTATTTTTGAACCATTCCATTGTAGATTTTGCTTTATGTTTTGGATCATTGTCTTCTTTTTGTATCCAAATCCGGCTTTAAACTTCTTCACAGTATCTCGGACCTGCCTGGTGTGTTCCTTGTTCTTCATGATGCTCTCTGCGCTTTTAACGGACCTCTGAGACTATCACAGTGCAGGTGCATTTATACGAAGACTTGATTACACACAGGTGGATTGTATTTATCATCATTAGTCATTTAGGTCAACATTGGATCATTCAGAGATCCTCACTGAACTTCTGGAGAGAGTTTGCTGCACTGAAAGTAAAGGGGCTGAATAATTTTGCACGCCCAATTTTTCAGTTTTTGATTTGTTAAAAAAGTTTGAAATATCCAATAAATGTCGTTCTACTTCATGATTGTGTCCCACTTGTTGTTGATTCTTCACAAAAAAATACAGTTTTATATCTTTATGTTTGAAGCCTGAAATGTGGCAAAAGGTCGCAAAGTTCAAGGGGGCCGAATACTTTCGCAAGGCACTGTAGATATCAATAATAAGTGATATCCGTGTCTGTCACGTTCGTTGTAACGTTGAGACCAATAATAAGCATACATTCTTCTTTAATTACCGAAGAACACTAAACAAAATAACAAAACAACACCACGACCGAGTGCTGACAGGCATCTCTACACATAGACAATAACCCACAAAACCAAAATGGTAAATGGCAACCTAAATAGGATCCCCAATCAGAGACAACGATCAACAGCTACCTCTGATTGGGAACCAATTCAGGCCACCATAGACCTACATTTACCTAGACAAACCAAAACCCCATAGATGTACAATAAACCCTAGACGAGACAAAAACACACATACCACCCTCGTCACACCCTGACCTAACCAAAATAATAAAGAAAACAAAGGTCAGGGCGTGACAGTATCGTCGTAGACTACAACACTGGTGTCATCTTTACCCCCATGCGTTTATTCAAGTTGGATAATCTTTGGATGCCGACAGCAGTCGCACCATTGGAAGACATAGCTTGGACTGTAGCCTACAAAAGCCTATTCCTGCTCTTTTCCCGCGATCCATCAAACACATTTGGTGTGTTTTTTTGCTACATTTCGCTACACCCGCAATAACTTCTGCAAAATATGTGTATGCAGCCAATTAAATGTGATTTGATTTGAAACACACACACGCATGGCCGAGCAGGGTGGGACAGCCAGCGGGGGAGTCAAGGAGGAGGGGAGTGAGTATGCACTAACCCCCTTACCCCCCTTCAACACATAGGATACAGAGTGACTTCTACTCTGACTGCATATTTTACTGTCTAACAAACTCCCCCCCACCTCAACCGTACCCCCCCTCCACACACACACACACACACACACACACACACACACACACACACACACACACACACACACACACACACACACACACACACACACACACACACACACACACACACACACACACACACACACACACACTCTTCACTCCCTTCACCCCCACTCCCTAAACCTCAACTAACCCACCAACCTTATCTCACCTCAACCATACACACACACACACACACACACACACACACACACACACACACACACACACACACACACACACACACACACACACACACACACACACACACACACACACACACACACACACACACACACACACACACACACACACACACACACACACACACACACTCTTCACTCCCTTCACCCCCACTCCTTAAACCTCAACTAACCCACCAACCTTATCCCACCTCATCCATACCCCCCTCCCCACTTCACCCCCTTCACCCCCACTCCTTAAACCCCAACTAACCCACCAACCTTTCCTTCCCAAAATGGTGTAAAACACAGACAAATAGACCCAGGGGAGTGAGGCCATAAATAAAGTCAGGATGACAGATAGACAGAGTGGAGGGGAATAAAGAAAACATACGAAGTCTGTGACCAACAGGGACTCCTCCGCTCACGGCCCTCTCCGGCTGCAGGCTGTCTAGATTTTAGTGTCAGTGTTCAGATGATGAAACACCCTGGGCCAACCAGAGAGGCATCATTTATTACCCACTGTTGAGAGGAATAGAAAACGTATGTCTGTAATGAACCCAAGCCATCAGTGAGATAGTTCACTCTGTCTCTTCCTATGGTCAGATAGGACAGTCCATTTGAAAGGAAAATCCTTGCCTTTGTCTCTGTCTGTATCTGTCTCTGGATCGGTCTCTGTATCTGTCTCTGAATCTGTCTCTGTATCTGTTTCTGTACCTGTCTCTGTATCTGTCTCTGTATCTGTTTCTGGATCTGTCTCTGTACCCGACTCTGCATCTGTCTCTGGCTCTGGATCTGTCTCTGTATCTGTCTCTGTATCTGTCTCTGGATCTGTCTCTGGATCAGTCTCTGTACCTGTCTCTGTATCTGTCTCTGTATCTGTCTCTGGATCTGTCTCTGTATCTGTCTCTGTACCTGTCTCTGTACCTGTCTCTGTATCTGTATCTGTCTCTGTATCTGTATCTGTCTCTGTATCTGTCTCTGTATCTGTCTCTGTCTCTGTCTCTGTATATGTATCTGTATCTGTATCTGTATCTGTCTCTGTCTCTGTCTATGTACCTGTATCTGTCTCTGGATCTGTCTCTGTATCTGTATCTGTATCTGTCTCTGTCTCTGTCTCTGTCTATGTACCTGTATCTGTCTCTGGATCTGTCTCTGGATCTGTCTCTGTATCTGTATCTGTCTCTGTCGCTGTATCTGGATCTGTCTCTGTATCTGTCTCTGTCTATGTACCTGTATCTGTCTCTGTACCTGTCTCTGTATCTGTATCTGTATCTGTATCTGTATCTGTATCTGTATCTGTCTCTGTCTCTGTCTCTGTATCTGTCTCTGTCTCTGTCTATGTACCTGTATCTGTCTCTGGATCTGTCTCTGTATCTGTCTCTGTATCTGTCTCTGTCTCTGTATCTGTATCTGTATCTGTCTCTGTATCTGTATCTGTCTCTGTATCTGTCTCTGTATCTGTCTCTGTCTCTGTATATGTCTCTGTATCTGTCTCTGTCTCTGTCTCTGTCTCTGTACCTGTATCTGTCTCTGTACCTGTCTCTGTATCTGTATCTGTATCTGTCTCTGTATCTGTATCTGTATCTGTCTCTGTATCTGTCTCTGTATCTGTCTCTGTATCTGTATCTGTCTCTGTCTCTGTCTCTGTCTATGTACCTGTATCTGTCTTTGGATCTGTCTCTGGATCTGTCTCTGGATCTGTCTCTGGATCTGTATCTGTATCTGTCTCTGTATCCGTCTCTGTATCTGTCTCTGTATCTGTATCTGTATCTGTATCTGTCTCTGGATCTGTCTCTGTATCTGTCTCTGTCTCTGTCTATGTACCTGTATCTGTCTCTGGATCTGTCTCTGGATCTGTCTCTGTATCTGTCTCTGTATCTGTCTCTGTATCTGTATCTGTCACTGTACCTGTCTCTGTATCTGTATCTGTCTCTGTCTCTGTATCTGTATCTGTCTCTGTATCTGTCTCTGTCTCTGTCTCTGTCTATGTACCTGTATCTGTCTCTGTACCTGTCTCTGTATCTGTATCTGGATCTGTATCTGGATCTGTATCTGTCTCTGTATCTGTCTCTGTCTCTGTCTCTGTCTATGTACCTGTATCTGTCTCTGGATCTGTCTCTGTATCTGTCTGTGTATCTGTATCTGTCTCTGTATCTGTATCTGTCTCTGTATCTGTCTCTGTATCTGTCTCTGTCTCTGTATCTGGATATGTCTCTGCATCTGTCTCTGTCTCTGTCTCTGTCTCTGTCTCTGTACCTGTATCTGTCTCTGTACCTGTCTCTGTATCTGTATCTGTATCTGTCTCTGTATCTGTATCTGTATCTGTCTCTGTATCTGTATCTGTCTCTGTATCTGTCTCTGTATCTGGATCTGTCTCTGTCTCTGTCTATGTACCTATATCTGTCTCTGGATCTGTCTCTGGATCTGTCTCTGGATCTGTCTCTGGATCTGTCTCTGGATCTGTATCTGTCTCTGTATCTGTCTCTGTTTCTGTCTCTGTATCTGTCTCTGTCTCTGTACCTGTATCTGTCTCTGGATCTGTCTCTGTATCTGTCTCTGGACCTGTATCTGGATCTGTCTCTGTATCTGTCTCTGTATCTGTCTCTGTCTCTGTACCTGTATCTGTCTCTGGATCTGTCTCTGTGTCTGTCTCTGGACCTGTATCTGTATCTGTCTCTGTATCTGTCTCTGGATCTGTATCTGTCTCTGTCTCTGTATCTGTATGTGTATCTGTCTCTGTCTCTGGATCTGGATCTGGATCTGGATCTGTCTCTGTCTCTGTCTCTGTACCTGTATCTGTCTCTGTCTCTGGATCTGTCTCTGGATCTGTCTCTGGATCTGTCTCTGTATCTGTATCTGTCTCTGTATCTGTTTCTGTATCTGTCTCTACCTCTGTACCTGTATCTGTCTCTGTATCTGTCTCTGTATCTGTCTCTGGACCTGTATCTGGATCTGTTTCTGGATCTGTCTCTGTATCTGTCTCTTTATCTGTCTCTGTCTCTGTACCTGTCTCTGTACCTGTATCTGTCTCTGGATCTGGATCTGGATCTGTCTCTGGATCTGTCTCTGGATCTGTCTCTGTATCTGGATCTGTCTCTGTATCTGTCTCTGTATCTGTCTCTGTATCTGTCTCTGCCTCTGTACCTGTATCTGTCTCTGGATCTGTCTCTGGATCTGTCTCTGTATCTGTCTCTGTATCTGTCTCTGTATCTGTCTTTGTATCTGTCTATGTATCTGTCTCTGTCTCTGTACCTGTATCTGTCTCTGGACCTGTATCTGGATCTGTCTCTGGATCTGTCTCTGGATCTGTATCTGGAACTGGATCTGTCTCTGGACCTGTATCTGGATCTGTCTCTGGATCTGTCTCTGGATCTGTATCTGTCTCTGTATCTGTATCTGTCTCTGTATCTGTCTCTGTATCTGTATCTGTCTCTGTATCTGTCTCTGTCTCTGTCTCTGTCTATGTACCTGTATCTGTCTCTGGATCTGTCTCTGGATCTGTCTCTGGATCTGTCTCTGGATCTGTATCTGTCTCTGTATCTGTATCTGTATCTGTCTCTGTATCTGTATCTGTATCTGTATCTGTCTCTGGATCTGTCTCTGTATCTGTCTCTGTCTCTGTCTATGTACCTGGATCTGTCTCTGGATCTGTCTCTGGATCTGTCTCTGTATCTGTCTCTGTATCTGTCTCTGTATCTGTATCTGTCACTGTACCTGTCTCTGTATCTGTATCTGTCTCTGTCTCTGTATCTGTATCTGTCTCTGTCTCTGTATCTGTCTCTGTCTCTGTCTCTGTCTATGTACCTGTATCTGTCTCTGTACCTGTCTCTGTATCTGTATCTGGATCTGTATCTGGATCTGGATCTGTCTCTGTCTCTGTATCTGTCTCTGTCTCTGTCTATGTACCTGTATCTGTCTCTGGATCTGTCTCTGGATCTGTCTCTGTATCTGTCTGTGTATCTGTATCTGTCTCTGTATCTGTATCTGTCTCTGTATCTGTCTCTGTATCTGTCTCTGTCTCTGTATCTGGATATGTCTCTGCATCTGTCTCTGTCTCTGTCTCTGTCTCTGTACCTGTATCTGTCTCTGTACCTGTCTCTGTATCTGTATCTGTATCTGTCTCTGTATCTGTATCTGTATCTGTATCTGTCTCTGTATCTGTCTCTGTCTCTGTATCTGTCTCTGTATCTGGATCTGTCTCTGTCTATGTACCTATATCTGTCTCTGGATCTGTCTCTGGATCTGTCTCTGGATCTGTCTCTGGATCTGTATCTGTCTCTGTATCTGTCTCTGTATCTGTCTCTGTCTCTGTACCTGTATCTGTCTCTGGATCTGTCTCTGTATCTGTCTCTGGACCTGTATCTGGATCTGTCTCTGTATCTGTCTCTGTATCTGTCTCTGTCTCTGTACCTGTATCTGTCTCTGGATCTGTCTCTGTGTCTGTTTCTGGACCTGTATCTGTATCTGTCTCTGTATCTGTCTCTGGATCTGTATCTGTCTCTGTCTCTGTATGTGTATCTGTCTCTGTCTCTGGATCTGGATCTGGATCTGGATCTGTCTCTGTCTCTGTACCTGTATCTGTCTCTGTCTCTGGATCTGTCTCTGGATCTGTCTCTGGATCTGTCTCTGTATCTGTATCTGTCTCTGTATCTGTCTCTGTATCTGTCTCTACCTCTGTACCTGTATCTGTCTCTGTATCTGTCTCTGTATCTGTCTCTGGACCTGTATCTGGATCTGTTTCTGGATCTGTCTCTGTATCTGTCTCTGTATCTGTCTCTGTCTCTGTACCTGTCTCTGTACCTGTATCTGTCTCTGGATCTGGATCTGGATCTGTCTCTGGATCTGTCTCTGGATCTGTCTCTGTATCTGGATCTGTCTCTGTATCTGTCTCTGTATCTGTTTCTGTATCTGTCTCTGCCTCTGTACCTGTATCTGTCTCTGGATCTGTCTCTGTATCTTTCTCTGGATCTGTCTCTGGATCTGTCTCTGTATCTGTCTCTGTATCTGTCTCTGTATCTGTCTTTGTATCTGTCTATGTATCTGTCTCTGTCTCTGTACCTGTATCTGTCTCTGGACCTGTATCTGGATCTGTCTCTGGATCTGTCTCTGGATCTGTATCTGGATCTGGATCTGTCTCTGGACCTGTATCTGGATCTGTCTCTGGATCTGTCTCTGGATCTGTATCTGTCTCTGTATCTGTATCTGTCTCTGTATCTGTATGTTTTATCTGTCTCTGGATCTGGATCTGGATCTGTCTCTGTGTCTGTCTCTGGATCTGGATCTGTCTCTGGATCTGTATCTGAATCTGTATCTGTCTCTGTATCTGTCTCTGTATCTGTATCTGTATCTGTCTCTGAATCTGTCTCTGGATCTGTATCTGTCTCTGTCTCTGTCTCTGTCTCTTTATCTGTCTCTGTATCTGTATCTGTATCTGTACTGGATCTGGATCTGTCTCTGTATCTGTCTCTGGATTTGTCTCTGTATCTGTCTCTGGATCTGTCTCTGGATCTGTCTCTGGATCTGTCTCTGGACCTGTCTCTGTATCTGTCTCTGGATCTGTATCTGGATCTGTCTCTGGATCTGACTCTGTATCTGGATCTGGATCTGGATCTGTCTCTTTATCTGTATCTGTATCTGTATCTGGATCTGTCTCTGTATCTGTCTCTGTATTTGTCTCTGGATCTGTATCTGGATCTGTCTCTGTATCTGTCTCTGGATTTGTCTCTGGATTTGTCTCTGGATCTGTCTCTGTATCTGTCTCTGGATCTGGATCTGTCTCTTTATCTGTATCTGTATCTGTATCTGGATCTGTCTCTGTATCTGTCTCTGTATCTGTCTCTGGATCTGTATCTGGATCTGTCTCTGTATCTGTCTCTGTATCTGTCTCTGTATCTGTCTCTGGATCTCTATCTGGATCTGTCTCTGTATCTGTCTCTGGATCTGTCTCTGTATCTGTCTCTGGACCTGTATCTGGATCTGTCTCTGTATCTGTCTCTGTATCTGTCTGTACCTCTGTACCTGTATCTGTCTCTGTATCTGTCTCTGTATCTGTCTCTGGACCTGTATCTGTATCTGTCTCTGTATCTGTCTCTGTATCTGTCTCTTTATCTGTCTCTGTCTCTGTACCTGTCTCTGTACCTGTATCTGTCTCTGGATCTGGATCTGTCTCTGGATCTGTCTCTGGATCTGTCTCTGTATCTGGATCTGTCTCTGTATCTGTCTCTGTATCTGTCTCTGTATCTGTCTCTGCCTCTGTACCTGTATCTGTCTCTGGATCTGTCTCTGTATCTTTCTCTGGATCTGTCTCTGGATCTGTCTCTGTATCTGTCTCTGTATCTGTCTCTGTATCTGTCTTTGTATCTGTCTATGTATCTGTCTCTGTCTCTGTACCTGTATCTGTCTCTGGACCTGTATCTGGATCTGTCTCTGGATCTGTCTCTGGATCTGTATCTGTATCTGGATCTGTCTCTGGACCTGTATCTGGATCTGTCTCTGGATCTGTATCTGTCTCTGTATCTGTATCTGTCTCTGTATCTCTCTCTGTATCTGTATCTGTCTCTGTCTCTGTCTCTGTCTATGTACCTGTATCTGTCTCTGGATCTGTCTCTGGATCTGTCTCTGGATCTGTCTCTGGATCTGTATCTGTATCTGTCTCTGTATCTGTCTCTGTATCTGTATCTGTATCTGTATCTGTATCTGTCTCTGTATCTGTCTTTGTATCTGTCTATGTATCTGTCTCTGTCTCTGTACCTGTATCTGTCTCTGGACCTGTATCTGGATCTGTCTCTGGATCTGTCTCTGGATCTGTATCTGTCTCTGTCTCTGTATCTGTATCTGTCTCTGTATCTGTCTCTGTCTCTGTCTCTGTCTATGTACCTGTATCTGTCTCTGTACCTGTCTCTTTATCTGTATCTGGATCTGTATCTGGATCTGTATCTGTCTCTGTCTCTGTATCTGTCTCTGTCTCTGTCTATGTACCTGTATCTGTCTCTGGATCTGTCTCTGGATCTGTCTCTGTATCTGTCTGTGTATCTGTATCTGTCTCTGTATCTGTATCTGTCTCTGTATCTGTCTCTGTATCTGTCTCTGTCTCTGGATCTGGATATGTCTCTGCATCTGTCTCTGTCTCTGTCTCTGTACCTGTATCTGTCTCTGTACCTGTCTCTGTATCTGTATCTGTATCTGTCTCTGTATCTGTATCTGTATCTGTCTCTGTATCTGTATCTGTATCTGTCTCTGTATCTGTCTCTGTATCTGGATCTGTCTCTGTCTCTGTCTATGTACCTATATCTGTCTCTGGATCTGTCTCTGGATCTGTCTCTGGATCTGTCTCTGGATCTGTCTCTGGATCTGTATCTGTCTCTGTATCTGTCTCTGTTTCTGTCTCTGTATCTGTCTCTGTCTCTGTACCTGTATCTGTCTCTGGATCTGTCTCTGTATCTGTCTCTGGACCTGTATCTGGATCTGTCTCTGTATCTGTCTCTGTATCTGTCTCTGTCTCTGTACCTGTATCTGTCTCTGGATCTGTCTCTGTGTCTGTCTCTGGACCTGTATCTGTATCTGTCACTGTATCTGTCTCTGGATCTGGATCTGTCTCTGTCTCTGTATCTGTATGTGTATCTGTCTCTGTCTCTGGATCTGGATCTGGATCTGGATCTGTCTCTGTCTCTGTCTCTGTACCTGTATCTGTCTCTGTCTCTGGATCTGTCTCTGGATCTGTCTCTGGATCTGTCTCTGTATCTGTATCTGTCTCTGTATCTGTCTCTGTATCTGTCTCTACCTCTGTACCTGTATCTGTCTCTGTATCTGTCTCTGTATCTGTCTCTGGACCTGTATCTGGATCTGTTTCTGGATCTGTCTCTGTATCTGTCTCTGTATCTGTCTCTGTCTCTGTACCTGTCTCTGTACCTGTATCTGTCCCTGGATCTGGATCTGGATCTGTCTCTGGATCTGTCTCTGGATCTGTCTCTGTATCTGGATCTGTCTCTGTATCTGTCTCTGTATCTGTCTCTGTATCTGTCTCTGCCTCTGTACCTGTATCTGTCTCTGGATCTGTCTCTGTATCTTTCTCTGGATCTGTCTCTGGATCTGTCTCTGTATCTGTCTCTGTATCTGTCTCTGTATCTGTCTTTGTATCTGTCTATGTATCTGTCTCTGTCTCTGTACCTGTATCTGTCTCTGGACCTGTATCTGGATCTGTCTCTGGATCTGTCTCTGGATCTGTATCTGGATCTGGATCTGTCTCTGGACCTGTATCTGGATCTGTCTCTGGATCTGTCTCTGGATCTGTATCTGTCTCTGTATCTGTATCTGTCTCTGTATCTGTATGTTTTATCTGTCTCTGGATCTGGATCTGTCTCTGTGTCTGTCTCTGGATCTGGATCTGTCTCTGGATCTGTATCTGAATCTGTATCTGTCTCTGTATCTGTCTCTGTCTCTGTATCTGTATCTGTATCTGTCTCTGAATCTGTCTCTGGATCTGTATCTGTCTCTGTCTCTGTATCTGTCTCTTTATCTGTCTCTGTATCTGTATCTGTATCTGTACTGGATCTGGATCTGTCTCTGTATCTGTCTCTGGATTTGTCTCTGTATCTGTCTCTGGATCTGTCTCTGGATCTGTCTCTGGATCTGTCTCTGGACCTGTCTCTGTATCTGTCTCTGGATCTGTATCTGGATCTGTCTCTGGATCTGACTCTGTATCTGTCTCTGTACCTGTCTCTGTATCTGTCTCTGGATCTGTATCTGTCTCTTTATCTGTATCTGTATCTGTATCTGGATCTGTCTCTGTATCTGTCTCTGGATCTGTATCTGGATCTGTCTCTGTATCTGTCTCTGTATCTTTCTCTGGATCTGTCTCTGGACCTATCTCTGTATCTGTATCTGTATCTGTCTCTGGATCTGTCTCTGTATCTGTCTCTGTACCTGTCTCTGTATCTGTCTCTGTACCTGTCTCTGTCTCTGGATCTGTATCTTTCTATGTATCTGTATCTGTATCTGTCTCTTTCTCTGTATCTGTCTCTGGATCTGTATCTGTCTCTGTATCTGTCTCTGGATCTGTCTCTGTATCTGTATCTGTCTCTGTATCTATCTCTGTATCTGTCTCTGGATCTGTATCTGTCTCTGTATCTGTCTCTGTATCTGTCTCTGGATCTGTCTCTGGATCTGTCTCTGTATCTGTCCCTGTATCTGTATCTCTCTGTCTCTGTACCTGTATCTGTCTCTGTAACTGTCTCTGGATCTGTCTCTGGATCTATCTCTGGATCTGTCTCTGGATCTGTCTCTGTATCAGTCTCTGTATCTGTCTCTGTCTCTGCCTCTGTACCTGTATCTGTCTCTGTATCTGTCTCTGGATCTGTATCTGGATCTGTCTCTGGATCTGTCTCTGGATCTGTCTCTGTATCTGTCTCTGTCTCTGGATCTGTCTCTGTATCTGTCTCTGTATCTGTCTCTCTATCTGTCTCTCTATCTGTCTCTCTATCTGTCTCTGTCTCTGTATCTGTCTCTGGATCTGTTTCTGTCTCTGTATCTGTCTCTTCATCTGTCTCTGGATCTGGATCTGTCTCTGGATTTGTCTCTGTATCTGTCTCTGTCTCTGTATCTGTCTCTGTATCTGTCTCTGTATCTGTCTCTGGATCTGTATCTGGATCTGTCTCTGTATCTGTCTCTGTATCTGTCTCTGTATCTGTCTCTGGATCTCTATCTGGATCTGTCTCTGTATCTGTCTCTGGATCTGTCTCTGTATCTGTCTCTGGACCTGTATCTGGATCTGTCTCTGTATCTGTCTCTGTATCTGTCTGTACCTCTGTACCTGTATCTGTCTCTGTATCTGTCTCTGTATCTGTCTCTGGACCTGTATCTGTATCTGTCTCTGTATCTGTCTCTGTATCTGTCTCTTTATCTGTCTCTGTCTCTGTACCTGTCTCTGTACCTGTATCTGTCTCTGGATCTGGATCTGTCTCTGGATCTGTCTCTGGATCTGTCTCTGTATCTGGATCTGTCTCTGTATCTGTCTCTGTATCTGTCTCTGTATCTGTCTCTGCCTCTGTACCTGTATCTGTCTCTGGATCTGTCTCTGTATCTTTCTCTGGATCTGTCTCTGGATCTGTCTCTGTATCTGTCTCTGTATCTGTCTCTGTATCTGTCTTTGTATCTGTCTATGTATCTGTCTCTGTCTCTGTACCTGTATCTGTCTCTGGACCTGTATCTGGATCTGTCTCTGGATCTGTCTCTGGATCTGTATCTGTATCTGGATCTGTCTCTGGACCTGTATCTGGATCTGTCTCTGGATCTGTCTCTGGATCTGTATCTGTCTCTGTATCTGTATCTGTCTCTGTATCTCTCTCTGTATCTGTATCTGTCTCTGTCTCTGTCTCTGTCTATGTACCTGTATCTGTCTCTGGATCTGTCTCTGGATCTGTCTCTGGATCTGTCTCTGGATCTGTATCTGTATCTGTCTCTGTATCTGTCTCTGTATCTGTATCTGTATCTGTATCTGTATCTGTCTCTGTATCTGTCTTTGTATCTGTCTATGTATCTGTCTCTGTCTCTGTACCTGTATCTGTCTCTGGACCTGTATCTGGATCTGTCTCTGGATCTGTCTCTGGATCTGTATCTGTCTCTGTCTCTGTATCTGTATCTGTCTCTGTATCTGTCTCTGTCTCTGTCTCTGTCTATGTACCTGTATCTGTCTCTGTACCTGTCTCTTTATCTGGATCTGGATCTGTATCTGGATCTGTATCTGTCTCTGTCTCTGTATCTGTCTCTGTCTCTGTCTATGTACCTGTATCTGTCTCTGGATCTGTCTCTGGATCTGTCTCTGTATCTGTCTGTGTATCTGTATCTGTCTCTGTATCTGTATCTGTCTCTGTATCTGTCTCTGTATCTGTCTCTGTCTCTGTATCTGGATATGTCTCTGCATCTGTCTCTGTCTCTGTCTCTGTACCTGTATCTGTCTCTGTACCTGTCTCTGTATCTGTATCTGTATCTGTCTCTGTATCTGTATCTGTATCTGTATCTGTCTCTGTATCTGTATCTGTATCTGTCTCTGTATCTGTCTCTGTATCTGGATCTGTCTCTGTCTCTGTCTATGTACCTATATCTGTCTCTGGATCTGTCTCTGGATCTGTCTCTGGATCTGTCTCTGGATCTGTCTCTGGATCTGTATCTGTCTCTGTATCTGTCTCTGTTTCTGTCTCTGTATCTGTCTCTGTCTCTGTACCTGTATCTGTCTCTGGATCTGTCTCTGTATCTGTCTCTGGACCTGTATCTGGATCTGTCTCTGTATCTGTCTCTGTATCTGTCTCTGTCTCTGTACCTGTATCTGTCTCTGGATCTGTCTCTGTGTCTGTCTCTGGACCTGTATCTGTATCTGTCACTGTATCTGTCTCTGGATCTGGATCTGTCTCTGTCTCTGTATCTGTATGTGTATCTGTCTCTGTCTCTGGATCTGGATCTGGATCTGTCTCTGTCTCTGTCTCTGTACCTGTATCTGTCTCTGTCTCTGGATCTGTCTCTGGATCTGTCTCTGGATCTGTCTCTGTATCTGTATCTGTCTCTGTATCTGTCTCTGTATCTGTCTCTACCTCTGTACCTGTATCTGTCTCTGTATCTGTCTCTGTATCTGTCTCTGGACCTGTATCTGGATCTGTTTCTGGATCTGTCTCTGTATCTGTCTCTGTATCTGTCTCTGTCTCTGTACCTGTCTCTGTACCTGTATCTGTCCCTGGATCTGGATCTGGATCTGTCTCTGGATCTGTCTCTGGATCTGTCTCTGTATCTGGATCTGTCTCTGTATCTGTCTCTGTATCTGTCTCTGTATCTGTCTCTGCCTCTGTACCTGTATCTGTCTCTGGATCTGTCTCTGTATCTTTCTCTGGATCTGTCTCTGGATCTGTCTCTGTATCTGTCTCTGTATCTGTCTCTGTATCTGTCTTTGTATCTGTCTATGTATCTGTCTCTGTCTCTGTACCTGTATCTGTCTCTGGACCTGTATCTGGATCTGTCTCTGGATCTGTCTCTGGATCTGTATCTGGATCTGGATCTGTCTCTGGACCTGTATCTGGATCTGTCTCTGGATCTGTCTCTGGATCTGTATCTGTCTCTGTATCTGTATCTGTCTCTGTATCTGTATGTTTTATCTGTCTCTGGATCTGGATCTGGATCTGTCTCTGTGTCTGTCTCTGGATCTGGATCTGTCTCTGGATCTGTATCTGAATCTGTATCTGTCTCTGTATCTGTCTCTGTCTCTGTATCTGTATCTGTATCTGTCTCTGAATCTGTCTCTGGATCTGTATCTGTCTCTGTCTCTGTATCTGTCTCTTTATCTGTCTCTGTATCTGTATCTGTATCTGTACTGGATCTGGATCTGTCTCTGTATCTGTCTCTGGATTTGTCTCTGTATCTGTCTCTGGATCTGTCTCTGGATCTGTCTCTGGATCTGTCTCTGGACCTGTCTCTGTATCTGTCTCTGGATCTGTATCTGGATCTGTCTCTGGATCTGACTCTGTATCTGTCTCTGTACCTGTCTCTGTATCTGTCTCTGGATCTGGATCTGTCTCTTTATCTGTATCTGTATCTGTATCTGGATCTGTCTCTGTATCTGTCTCTGGATCTGTATCTGGATCTGTCTCTGTATCTGTCTCTGTATCTTTCTCTGGATCTGTCTCTGGACCTATCTCTGTATCTGTATCTGTATCTGTCTCTGGATCTGTCTCTGTATCTGTCTCTGTACCTGTCTCTGTATCTGTCTCTGTACCTGTCTCTGTCTCTGGATCTGTATCTTTCTATGTATCTGTATCTGTATCTGTCTCTTTCTCTGTATCTGTCTCTGGATCTGTATCTGTCTCTGTATCTGTCTCTGGATCTGTCTCTGTATCTGTATCTGTCTCTGTATCTATCTCTGTATCTGTCTCTGGATCTGTATCTGTCTCTGTATCTGTCTCTGTATCTGTCTCTGGATCTGTCTCTGGATCTGTCTCTGTATCTGTCCCTGTATCTGTATCTCTCTGTCTCTGTACCTGTATCTGTCTCTGTATCTGTCTCTGGATCTGTCTCTGGATCTATCTCTGGATCTGTCTCTGGATCTGTCTCTGTATCAGTCTCTGTATCTGTCTCTGTCTCTGCCTCTGTACCTGTATCTGTCTCTGTATCTGTCTCTGGATCTGTATCTGGATCTGTCTCTGGATCTGTCTCTGGATCTGTCTCTGTATCTGTCTCTGTCTCTGGATCTGTCTCTGTATCTGTCTCTGTATCTGTCTCTCTATCTGTCTCTCTATCTGTCTCTCTATCTGTCTCTGTCTCTGTATCTGTCTCTGGATCTGTTTCTGTCTCTGTATCTGTCTCTTCATCTGTCTCTGGATCTGGATCTGTCTCTGGATTTGTCTCTGTATCTGTCTCTGTCTCTGTATCTGTCTCTGTATCTGTCTCTCTATCTGTCTCTCTATCTGTCTCTGTCTCTGTATCTGTCTCTTCATCTGTCTCTGGATCTGGATCTGTCTCTGGTTCTGGATCTGCCTCTGTCTCTGTATCTGTCTCTGTCTTTGTATCTGTATGTCTATCTGTCTCTGTCTCTGTATCTGTCTCTGTATCTGTCTCTCTATCTGTCTCTCTATCTGTCTCTGTCTCTGTATCTGTCTCTGGATCTGTATCTGTCTCTGTATCTGTCTCTTCATCTGTATCTGCCTCTGTATCTGTCTCTGTATCTCTCTCTGTCTCTGTATCTGTCTCTGTATCTGTCTCTCTATCTGTCTCTCTATCTGTCTCTGTCTCTGTATCTGTCTCTTCATCTGTCTCTGGATCTGGATCTGTCTCTGGTTCTGGATCTGCCTCTGTCTCTGTATCTGTATCTGTCTCTGTATCTGTATGTCTATCTGTCTCTGGATCTGGATCTGTCTCTGGATCTGTCTCTGGATCTGGATCTGTCTCTGGATCTGTCTCTGTCTCTATAACTGTATCTGTCTCTGGATCTGTCTCTGGATCTGTCTCTGTATCTGTCTCTGGATCTGTCTCTGTATCTGGATCTGTCTCTGGATCTGTCTCTGGCTCTGTATCTGTATCTGGATCTGGATCTGTCTCTGTCTCTGTATCTGGATCTGTATCTGGATCTGTCTCTGTATCTGTCTCTGGATTTGTCTCTGTATCTGTCTCTGGATCTGTCTCTGTATATGTCTCTGTACCTCTCTCTGTATCTTTCTCTGGATCTGGATCTGTCTCTGTCTCTGTATCTGTATCTGTATCTGTCTCTGTATCTGTCTCTGGATCTGTATCTGTCTCTGTATCTGTCTCTGTATCTGTCTCTGTATCTGTATCTGTCTCTGTATCTGTCTCTGTATCTGTCTCTGCCTCTGTATCTGTATCTGTCTCTGTATCTGTCTCTCTATATGTCTCTGTCTCTGTTTCTGTCTCTGGATCTGGATCTGTCTCTGTATCTGTCTCTTCATCTGTCTCTGGATCTGGATCTGGATCTGTCTCTGGATTTGTCTCTGTATCTGTCTCTGTATCTGTCTCTGGATCTGTCTCTCTATCTGTCTCTCTATCTGTCTCTGTCTCTGTATCTGTCTCTTCATCTGTCTCTGGATCTGGATCTGTCTCTGGTTCTGGATCTGCCTCTGTCTCTGTATCTGTATCTGTCTCTGTATCTGTATGTCTATTTGTCTCTGTCTCTGTATCTGTCTCTGTATCTGTCTCTCTATCTGTCTCTCTATCTGTCTCTGTCTCTGTATCTGTCTCTGGATCTGTATCTGTCTCTGTATCTGTCTCTTCATCTGTATCTGCCTCTGTATCTGTCTCTGTATCTGTATCTGTATCTGTCTCTGTATCTGTCTCTGTCTCTGTCTCTGTATCTGTCTCTGTATCTGTCTCTCTATCTGTCTCTCTATCTGTCTCTGTCTCTGTATCTGTGTCTTCATGTGTCTCTGGATCTGGATCTGTCTCTGGTTCTGGATCTGCCTCTGTCTCTGTATCTGTATCTGTCTCTGTATCTGTATGTCTATCTGTCTCTGGATCTGGATCTGTCTCTTGATCTGTCTCTGGATCTGGATCTGTCTCTGGATCTGTATCTGAATCTGTCTCTGTCTCTTTCTCTGTCTCTGTCTCTGTCTCTGTCTCTGTATCTGTCTCTGGATCTGTCTCTGTCTCTATAACTGTATCTGTCTCTGGATCTGTCTCTGGATCTGTCTCTGTATCTGTCTCTGGATCTGTCTCTGTATCTGGATCTGTCTCTGGATCTGTCTCTGTCTCTGTATCTGGATCTGGATCTGTCTCTGTATCTGTATCTGGATCTGTATCTGGATCTGTCTCTGGATTTGTCTCTGTATCTGTCTCTGGATCTGTCTCTGTATATGTCTCTGTACCTCTCTCTGTATCTTTCTCTGGATCTGGATCTGTCTCTGTCTCTGTATCTGTATCTGTATCTGTCTCTGTATCTGTCTCTGGATCTGTATCTGTCTCTGTATCTGTCTCTGTATCTGTCTCTGTATCTGTATCTGTCTCTGTATCTTTCTCTGTCTCTGTCTCTGTATCTGTATCTGTCTCTGTATCTGTCTCTCTATATGTCTCTGTCTCTGTATCTGTCTCTGGATCTGTATCTGTCTCTGTATCTGTCTCTTCATCTGTCTCTGGATCTGGATCTGGATCTGTCTCTGGATCTGGATCTGTCTCTGGATTTGTCTCTGTATCTGTCTCTGGATCTGTCTCTGGACCTGTCTCTGGATCTGTATCTGGATCTGTATCTGGATCTGTCTCTGGATCTGTATTTGGATCTGTATCTGGATCTGTCTCTGTATCTGTCTCTGGATTTGTCTCTGGATCTGTCTCTGGATCTGTCTCTGTATATGTCTCTGTATCTGTCTCTGGATCTGTCTCTGTATCTGTCTCTGGATCTGTCTCTGTATCTGGCTCTGTCTCTGGATCTGTCTCTGTCTCTGTCTCTGTATCTGGATCTGAATCTGTCTCTGTCTCTATACCTTTATCTGTCTCTGGCTCTGTCTCTGGATCTGTCTCTGTATCTGTCTCTGGATCTGTCTCTGTATCTGGATCTGTCTCTGGATCTGTCTCTGTCTCTGTCTCTGTATCTGGATCTGGATCTGGATCTGGATCTGTCTCTGTCTCTGTATCTGCATCTGTCTCTGTATCTGTCTCTGGATCTGTATCTGTCTCTGTATCTGTCTCTGTATTTGCCTCTGTATCTGTCTCTGTATCTGTATCTGTATCTGTATCTGTCTCTGTATCTGTCTCTGTCTCTGTATCTGTCTCTGTATCTGTCTCTGTATCTGTCTCTTTATCTGTCTCTGTCTCTGTATCTGTCTCTTCATCTGTCTCTGGATCTGGATCTGTCTCTGGATCTGGATCTGTCTCTGGATTTGTCTCTGTATCTATCTCTGGATCTGTCTCTGTATCTGTCTCTGGATCTGTTTCTGGACCTGTCTCTGGATCTGTATCTGGATCTGTATCTGTATCTGTCTCTGGATCTGTATCTGGATCTGTATCTGGATCTGTCTCTGTATCTGTCTCTGGATTTGTCTCTGGATCTGTCTCTGGATCTGTCTCTGTATATGTCTCTGTATCTGTCTCTGTATCTGTCTCTGGATCTGTCTATGTATCTGTCTCTGAATCTGTATCTGTCTCTGTATCTGTATCTGTATCTGTCTCTGTATCTGTCTCTGTCTCTGTATCTGTCTCTGTATCTGTCTCTCTATCTGTCTCTCTATCTGTCTCTGTCTCTGTATCTGTCTCTGGATCTGTATCTGTCTCTGTATCTGTCTCGTCATCTGTCTCTGGATCTGGAACTGTCTCTGGATCTGGATCTGTATCTGGATTTGTCTCTGTATCTGTCTCTGGATCTGTCTCTGTATCTGTCTCTGGATCTGTCTCTGGACCTGTCTCTGGATCTGTATCTGGATCTGTATCTTGATCTGTCTCCAGATCTGTATCTGGATCTGGATCTGTCTCTGTATCTGTCTCTGGATTTGTCTCTGGATCTGTCTCTGGATCTGTCTCTGTATATGTCTCTGTATCTGTCTCTGGATCTGTCTCTGGACCTGTCTCTGTATCTGTCTCTGGATCTGTCTCTGGATCAGTCTCTGTATCTGCCTCTGTACCTGCCTCTGTATCTGTCTCTGTATCTGTCTCTGGATCTGGATCTGTCTCTGTATCTGTCTCTGTATCTGTCTCTGTATCTGTATCTGTATCTGTCTCTTATCTGTCTTTGGATCTGTCTCTGGATCTGTATCTGGATCTGTCTCTGTATCTGTCTCTGTATCTGTCTCTGGATCTGTCTCTGGACCTGTCTCTGGATCTGTATCTGGATCTGTCTCTGGATCTGTCTCTGGATCTGGATCTGTCTCTGTATCTGTCTCTGGATTTGTCTCTGGATCTGTCTCTGGATCTGTCTCTGTATATGTCTCTGTATCTGTCTCTGGATCTGTCTCTGGACCTGTCTCTGTATCTGTCTCTGGATCTGTCTCTGGATCTGTCTCTGTATCTGCCTCTGTACCTGTCTCTGTATCTGTCTCTGGATCTGTCTCTGTCTCTGTATCTGTATCTTTGTCTGTCTCTGGATCTGTCTCTGTATCTGTCTCTGGATCTGTATCTGGATCTGTCTCTGTATCTGTCTCTGTCTCTGTCTCTGTATCTGTCTCTGTCTCTGTATCTGTCTCTGGATCTGTATCTGTCTCTGTATCTGTCTCTGTATCTGCCTCTGTATCTGTCTCTGTATCTGTATCTGTCTCTGTATCTGTCTCTGTATCTGTATCTGTATCTGTCTCTGTATCTGTCTCTCTATCTGTCTCTCTATCTGTCTCTGTCTCTGTATCTGTCTCTGGATCTGTATCTGTCTCTGTATCTGTCTCTGGATCTGGATCTGGATCTGTCTCTGGATCTGGATCTGTCTCTGTATTTGTCTCTGGAACCGTCTCTGTATCTGTCTTTGGATCTGTCTATGTTTCTGTCTCTCTACTACAACGGTTCCACGAGTGCCGGTGACGTGGGTTCTGCTGTGTTTGCACAGCCTTTCCTCTACAGGGAGCCAGGTTTTTTCACTTAGCCTGTACTTTGTCAAGGTTTTTCTAAGGTTTTGATCAGTAACCATGGTCATAGTTTACTATGGTGTACTGTCTATGTAGGGTTGTTTTGACTGTGTTGCAATTTGGTTTATTTTGATTGATTGGACTCTTTTCTTTGCTCCTCTTTTGGTATTGCAGGGCTTAGTAACGATATGAGCCATGGTCACTGTATTTAAGATGTTTCCAAATCTTAATTGCTATTTTTTTTGTTTTTATTATTAGTGGATATTGGCCTAATTCTGCCCTGCATGCATTGTTTGTAGTTTTCCTCTGGACATGTAGGAGAATCTTACAGAAGTCTGAATTCAGGATTTCAATAGGTTGTTAGTCCCAATGGGTGAAATGTTTTGCAAGTGGATCCCACACCTCACTGCCATAAAGTGCAATTGCTTCAATGACACATTCAATTAGTTGAATTAGAATTTGTCTTTTTAATGGCGCAGAATGTTCTGTGTGCTTTCTCTCTAAGTTCATTCACTGCCTCATTTAGGTTTCCAATTGAGCTTTTCTCTCTCTCTCTCTCTCTCTCTCTCTCTCTCTCTCTCTCTCTCTCTCTCTCTCTCTCTCTCTCTCTCTCTCTCTCTCTCTCTCTCTCTCTCTCTCTCTCTCTCTCTTTCTCTCTCTGTGTGTGTAACGCAGGGAGTGGCAATTGAATGAAAACTTCCCCCAACAATGCATTGTTAAAACATTTCTAATCTGGATCTATCTAGAGAGAGGGGCCCAGTCTATAATGTATTGTTAAAACATTTCTAATCTGGATCTATCTAGAGAGAGGGGCCCAGTCTATAATGTATTGTTAAAACATTTCTAATCTGGATCTATCTAGAGAGAGGGGCCCAGTCTATAATGTATTGTTAAAACATTTCTAATCTGGATCTATCTAGAGAGAGGGGCCCAGTCTATAATGTATTGTTAAAACATTTCTAATCTGGATCTATCTAGAGAGAGGGGCCCAGTCTATAATGTATTGTTAAAACATTTCTAATCTGGATCTATCTAGAGAGAGGGGCCCAGTCTATAATGTATTGTTAAAACATTTCTAATCTGGATCTATCTAGAGAGAGGGGCCCAGTCTATAATGTATTGTTAAAACATTTCTAATCTGGATCTATCTAGAGAGAGGGGCCCAGTCTATAATGTATTGTTAAAACATTTCTAATCTGGATCTATCTAGAGAGAGGGGCCCAGTCTATAATGTATTGTTAAAACATTTCTAATCTGGATCTATCTAGAGAGAGGGGCCCAGTCTATAATGTATTGTTAAAACATTTCTAATCTGGATCTATCTAGAGAGAGGGGCCCAGTCTATAATGTATTGTTAAAACATTTCTAATCTGGATCTATCTAGAGAGAGGGGCCCAGTCTATAATGTATTGTTAAAACATTTCTAATCTGGATCTATCTAGAGAGAGGGGCCCATTCTATAACCTATTGTTAAAATATTTCTAATCTGGATCTATCTAAAGGTAACAGGGTTGACGTGTTGTGCTCGACCCGCTGGTGTTTTCCACCAGAAAACGACCAGAAACAGTAGAAACAATATTTTAAAATGAATAGTTTCACCATATTAAAACGAGAGTTCACTTCACCCCACATGGTTGACCTTAAAACGAGGAACAGACTTAAAGAAATCACTAATCAAATTAAATAAATAATAATCTTCAGAAATGACTTTGTCAAAGCAGCAAAATAACTAGGTCTTTACAAATGTGGGGCTCAAGTGGGTTAAAATCTTCCTAGATGTGACACAAGCTTGATGGAGGGATATGTCAAAATACTGAATTTTGGCACTGTAGCAAGCCTTTTTCATATTCAAAATCAGATTTATTGAATTCTCCATGTGGTCTATATTAAAGGTCACTTGCATTTAATATAACAGGCTTTTAAAATCCAATATTGGTGCACAATTTCTACTTAAAACGTCAAAGGGCACTAATTTCATGGCACTCATTTCGTGAAATGGAACGACCCAGTACTGTTCTAAACTCCATTCCAAATGGCACCCTATTCCCTACATAGTGCACTAGGGCCCTGGTCAAAAGTACTGCACTACAGAGAACAGGGTGCATTTGAAACCTAGTCTATAACAGAACAGAACAGAGCCCATAACTGTCCATCTCCTTCCATTGTTTTCCACCATTTGAAAACAGAGAATGTTTTAGTGCAAACTAAACCCAACCGACACCAAAGTGCTGCCAGTTTTTTGGTGAAAGCAGATACACCTCTGTGTTATTTTTGGCAGACAACTCAACCCCTGGCTCTATAGCCAAACATGTTCTGTCCCAGCCGAGACACACACACACACACTCAGGCATGCGCTTGTGTGCACACACACGAACACACACGCACACACTTTTCTCTCCTCTCCAGAGTTCAGAACCCTGTGGAGCCCGGGCACACTGGGCTTCAGACCAACAGAGAAGTCTCCGTCTGAGGAGGACATTAGAAGCAGAGACAGACCGAGGACTAGTTTGAACCCATGAACCCACAACCTTGGCTGAACCAGCAACTAGACCAGAAACCACCTACCCAAACACACACTCTCAGTACTCCTCACCCTGAAAGACATTTCATGAAATCCCAGCCATGCACCCAGCAGATGCTGGGCAGGTGTCTCTTTCTTGCCAAGCTGGGGGTGAAAACCACAAGCACTCTCTGAAATGCCTATGGCTAGCATTAAATAAATGATAAATACAAATTACCATGCAGGCGAGAAAGGGGCTGTGGTTTGTTACTCACAGCAGCCCCATGGTCGAGACACACTGAACACTGTACTTATGATGCTCTTCAGAGAGATGCATTCAGAATGTATTCAGACCCCTTCACTTTTTACACATTTTGTTACGTTACAACCTTATTCTAAAAGTTTATTAAATAGTTTTTCCCCCTTAAATTGTTTCCCCCACTGGAGGGCAGGCAGCGTGCCCCCAGTGTTGCGTTGGGTTAACCGCACCACCCTCCGCAGAGCCCTGCGGTTGCAGATGGTTCAATTTTGATACCAGGCGGTTATACAGCCCGACAGGATGTTCTCAATGGTGCATTTCTTCAGCCTCCAGAGGTTGAAGAGGCGCTGTTGAGCCTTCTTCACCACACTGTCTGTGTGAAGGGACAATTTTAGGTTGTGAGGTGCACTCTGAGGAACTTGAAGCTTTTGACCCTCTCCACTGCGGCACTGTCGATGTGGATGGGGGCGTGCACTCTGCTGTCTCCTGTAGTCCACAATAAGCTCCTTCTTTACCCGCCGTATTAGACTTAAAAAGAATCATCCAGAGATCATACACTGTTTACAAGGGGGCAGGTCTACTGACGTTAGTGGGTGGGGTTATATCCTTCCTGTTTGGCCCTGTCCGGGGGTATCATCGGATGGGGCCACAGTGTCTCCTGACCCCTCCTGTCTCAGCCTCCAGTATTTATGCTGCAGTAGTTTATGTGTCGGGGGGCTAGGGTCAGTTTGTCATATCTGGAGTACTTCTCCTGTCTTATCCGGTGTCCTGTGTGAATTTAAGTGTGCTCTCTCTAATTCTCTCTTTCTCTCTTTCTTTCTCTCTCTCTGAGGACCTGAGCCCTAGGACCATGCCTCAGGACTACCTGGCATGATGACTCCTTGCTGTCCCCAGTCCACCTGGCCGTGCTGCGGCTCCAGTTTCAACTGTTCTGCCTGCGGCTATGGAACCCTGACCTGTTCACCGGACGTGCTACCTGTCCCAGACCTGCTGTTTTCAACTCTCTAGAGACAGCAGGAGCGGTTGAGATACTCTTAATGATCGGCTATGAAAAGCCAACTGACATTTACGCCTGAGGTGCTGACTTGCTGCACCCTCGACAACTACTGTGATTATTATTATTTGACCATGCTGGTCATTTATGAACATTTGAACATCTTGGCCATGTTCTGTTATAATCTCCACCCGGCATAGCCAAAAGAGGACTGGCCACCCCTCATAGCCTGGTTCCTCTCCAAGTTTCTTCCTAGGTTTTGGTCCTAGCCACCGTGCTTCTACACCTGCATTGCTTGCTGTTTGGGGGTTTAGGCTGGGTTTCTGTACAGCACTTTGAGATATCAGCTGATGTAAGAAGGGCTATATAAATACATTTGATTTCATTTGATTATTTTTGTTGACATTTAGGGAGAGGTTATTTTCCTGGCACCACTCCGCCAGGGCCCTCACCTCCCCCCTGTAAGCTGTCTCATCATTGTTGGTAATCAGGCCTACCACTGTTGTGTCGTCAGCAAACTTGATGATTGAGTTGAAGTCGTGCGTAGCCACGCAGTCATGGGTGAACAAGGAGTAGAGGAGGGGGCTGAGCACACACCTCTGTGGGGCCCCGTGTTGAAGATCAGCATGGCGGAGGTGTTGTTGCCTACCTTCACCACTTGGGGTCGGCCCGTCAGGAAGTCAAGGACCAAGTTGCACGAGGAAGGGTTCAGACCCAAGCCCAGACCCTGAGCTGTGTGATGAGTTTGGGCACTATGGTGTTGAAGGCTGAGGCTTAGTCAAGGAATAGCATTCTTACATAGGTGTTTCTCTTATCTAGGTGGGATAGGGCAGTGTGCAGTGCAATGGCGATTTCATCATCTGTGGATCTGTTGAAGCGGTATGCGAATTGTAGTGGATCTAGGTTGTAAGGTGGAGGTGATATGGTCCTGAACTAGCCTCTCAAACAATTAATGATGAGAGAAGTGAGTGCTATGGGGTGATAGTCATTTAGTTCAGGTACCTCCACTTTCTTGGGTACAGGAACCATTGTGGACATATTTTTTGAAATGTAAGCTTTATTTAACTAGGCAAGTCAGTTAAGAACAAATTGTTATTTACAATGACGGCCTACACCGGCCAAACCCAGACGACGCTGGGCCAATTGGGTGCCGCCCTATGGGACTCCCAATCACAGTCGGTTGTGATACAGCCTGGATTCAAACCAGGGTGTCTGTAGTGATGCCTCAAACACTGAGATGCGGGGCCTTAGACCGCTGCGCCACTCTGGAGACCATCTTGAAACAAGTGGGGACAACAAACTTGGATATGGAGAGATTGAATATGTCTGTCGGTGGCTCAATGTTGTTTTCCTCAAAGCAAGAAATGCATGTTTTTAGCTTATACAGGAGTGAGGCGTCAGTGTCCGCAACTTGGCTGGTTTTCCTTTTAAAATCCATGATCTGGCATTCCAGCCACAAGGTCTCATGTCTGAGCCATTGAATTGCGACTCCACTTTGTCCCTGTACTGTCGTTTTGCCTCTGATTGCCTTACGAAGGTCATAGCTGGTCTGTTTGTTCACGTCCATGTTCCCATTCACCTTTCCATGGTTAAATGTGGTGGTTTGCACTTTCAGTTTTGCAAAAATGCTGCCATCTATACACACTTTTTGGTTTGGTTAGGTTCTAATTGTCACAGTGTGAACAACATCCTCTATGCACTTCCTTATGAACCCAGTCACAGAGTCAGTGTATACATCAATACTATTCTCAGAGGCGACCAGAAACATTTCCCAGTCCGCGTGATCAAAAAATCTTGAAGTAATTGGTTAGACCAATATTTAACAGTCCTTACCACTGGTGCTTCCTGTTTAATTTTCTGTCTATAGGTGGGGAGCAGTAGAATGGATGTATGATCTGATTTGCCAAATGGAGGGCAGGGGAGATCTTTGTAGCCATCCCAGAAGGGAGAGTAGGAATGATCAAGAGTTTGTGATGCACGTGTAGCACAGGAGATGTGTTGATTGAATTTCGGTAGTGTTTTCTTCAGATTTCCTTTATTAAAGTCCCCAGCCACAATAAATGTGGCCTCAGGATATGCGGTTTGCAGTTTGCACAAAGTCCAGTGTAGTTTCTTGAGAGTCATCGGCTTGGTGGGGAATATACACGACAGTGACAATGAACAAAGATAATGATCTCGGGAGGTACAGTAATGTGGTTGGCATTTGATGGTGAGGTATTCCAGATCAGGAGAATAAAACAACTTGAGTTCCTGTACGTTAGCACAATCACACCATGAGTTGTTAATCATGAAACAAACCCCTCTGCCTCTCCCGTGCAATAGATGGAGAAACCTGTTGCCTGAATGGACGGGGACAATATATCCAGAGAGAGACATGATTCCGTCAAACAAAATATGTTATAGTCCATGATGTCTCTCTGGAAGGATATTCTCACCCTGAGCTCATCTACTTTATTGCCCAGTGACTGAACTTTAGCGAGTAATATACTCGGAAGTGGTGGATGGTATGCACGTCACCACTTCTTCTTCCTCTTCTCTGATGTCAGCGGTTTGGTGCAGCCCCGGGATGAATAGAGCTCACTCGGAAGTTCAAACAAAGGATCCAGGTCAAGGAAGTCGAGTTTTCTGGTGAGTGACCACCGATCTAATGTCAAAAAGTTATTTCTGCTTGAGTTTTCTGGTGAGTGACCACCGATCTAATGTAAAAAGTTATTTCGGCTGTGGGTAATAATACAAGAAACGTTCTGAGCAAATTACATAAGAAATTAAACAACTAAAAAAGGTCATGCTGCAAAGTTGACAAGGAGCTAGAAATAGGGTGACTGTGTCTGTCATTGCCGTCTTGTCATTCGCCTCTGTCATTACCATCTTGTCTTTACCCTCTGTCAGTGAGGTAGAGACCGCATTGTCTGTCTGTCCTATTTTCCTGCCGGTCCATCCGCCTGCCTGCCTGTTCATCCGCCTGCCAGCCTGTTCGTCTGCCTGCCTGTCTCAGCCTGGGCAACCTGACCAACGGGCAGAAGGGCCAAGCAGGCCGAGACAGGGCAGGGGAGCTGCCGTCTCTTCTCCAGTCTCTCTTCACATCTCTCTCTCCGCGTCGCTGCTGTTTTACGCCACATAGTTGGAGCCTGGAGCAGGAGACTTATAGCTGCCAGACCCCGTCAGGGGCCATTGGACCCTCAGTTTGTTTTGCCATGAGTCATCTTTAAACAGCGCTCAGGTGCTCGCCGTTCCCCTCCTCCCGTGCTTTACCCACGCGTCACTGTATGGGCTCTATGCCAATGATGTCATGCTTCTAGGCCTTGTATGCTGAAAAAAAAACTCTGCCCAAAAAACATTTTTTCAAAATAAATGAAATATGACTTTTTTCTATGGTAACCAACAAGGGGTTTATGACAAGGTCAGTACACATTCACACACCTAACTGTGATACTATCTGAAGCCTTGGTGGCTATACAGTACAGCTACTGTACATATTTTCTATTGTTGTGTTAAACATGGTGGCCAGGCTTCATTACTGTATGTGTCTTCATCAGGCAGTTTAATGTTAAAATGTTACTGCCAGATACACAGATCCACTCTTACAGTGTCATCTGAGAGTGAGGTGGCCCTGACTGTGACCGCAATTGACCTATCTGCTATAGGAGAATCTTTAGCATTTCACCTCATATCAGCCCTGTGTCAAATCCATATTTCAAATATTTGAAATACTTAATGTGCACTTGATTTAGTATACAGACGTCATACTTTTAGAATTATTCCATTGGCTTTATTGTGACTCACTCTGTAAATCAAGGTCACCTAAATTATTTCAGACATTTGAAATATGTATTTGACACAGTTCTGCATGATATCAACAAAAACGATTTAGTGTGTTGTTCTTTTGGCATAGTTCTAGAGCTTTTAAGATTCTAAAACTAGTTCTAAAGCTCCAGGGTTCTATTTCTTCTACTCATTAATCATATCTGGGAACATTAGTCAGCGTTATGTGTTCTGTCTGTGTTCTGTGGCATGTTAATGAAGTGGGAGAACTATGAGAACATACTACAACTCTCTAGAACCCTTGAGAACTCTCTACATATCCAGACCTCTGGAGTGTCGGTCGGCCAGTTCATGGTCACTGCTGGTTCTACCTTTCCTCAGGACTCTTCTAGGCACTTGGCTAGCTAAGGTTCGGTGTGCTGTTAAAGAAATCCCAGATAGAGCCACCCTCTCTGTTCTTCCCTTAAAAATAGCCTTTAAACAAAAGGTCCTCTTGCCCGGCCAACATCAACATCCAATAAAGCCCAAGGATAAACATGGAGCAGGCTCCGTGGCAGAGTAGATTTCATCCCGTGGGAGCCACAGCCAAGTCTCCTCCATCTGCTCAAACACAAACTTGCTGCCTGGGTTGCATGGGCTTCACAGTGAACTAATCCAGTCTTAAATAAATGGTACCTGGACCTGTGTTTTAATAAGAGCTCCAGATTGGTAGAATTCTGTCTGGTCATGTCCAGGGTGAGGGTAATAACTTTCTAGTCATTGTGTGGTCATGTCCAGGGTGAGGGTAATAACTTTCTAGTCATTGTGTGGTCATGTCCAGGGTGAGGGTAGTAACTTTCTAGTCATTGTGTGGTCATGTCCAGGGTGAGGGTAGTAACTTTCTAGTCATTGTGTGGTCATGTCCAGGGTGAGGGTAGTAACTTTCTAGTCATTGTCTGGTCATGTCCAGGGTGAGGGTAGTAACTTTCTAGTTATTGTCTGGTCATGTCCAGGGTGAGGGTAGTAACTTTCTAGTTATTGTCTGGTCATGTCCAGGGTGAGGGTAGTAACTTTCTAGTTATTGTCTGGTCATGTCCAGGGTGAGGGTAGTAACTTTCTAGTTATTGTCTGGTCATGTCCAGGGTGAGGGTAGTAACTTTCTAGTTATTGTCTGGTCATGTCCAGGGTTAGTGTTGTACCTTTCTAGTTATTGTCTGGTCATGTCCAGGGTGAGGGTAGTAACTTTCTAGTTATTGTCTGGTCATGTCCAGGGTGAGGGTAGTAACTTTCTAGTTATTGTCTGGTCATGTCCAGGGTGAGGGTAGTAACTTTCTAGTTATTGTCTGGTCATGTCCAGGGTGAGGGTAGTAACTTTCTAGTTATTGTCTGGTCATGTCCAGGGTGAGGGTAGTAACTTTCTAGTTATTGTCTGGTCATGTCCAGGGTGAGGGTAGTAACTTTCTAGTTATTGTCTGGTCATGTCCAGGGTGAGGGTAGTAACTTTCTAGTTATTGTCTGGTCATGTCCAGGGTGAGGGTAGTAACTTTCTAGTCATTGTCTGGTCATGTCCAGGGTGAGGGTAGTAACTTTCTAGTTATTGTCTGGTCATGTCCAGGGTGAGGGTAGTAACTTTCTAGTTATTGTCTGGTCATGTCCAGGGTTAGTGTTGTACCTTTCTAGTTATTGTCTGGTCATGTCCAGGGTGAGGGTAGTAACTTTCTAGTTATTGTCTGGTCATGTCCAGGGTGAGGGTAGTAACTTTCTAGTCATTGTCTGGTCATGTCCAGGGTTAGTGTTGTACCTTTCTAGTTATTGTCTGGTCATGTCCAGGGTTAGTGTTGTACCTTTCTAGTTATTGTCTGGTCATGTCCAGGGTGAGGGTAGTACCTTTCTAGTTATTGTCTGGTCATGTCCAGGGTTAGTGTTGTACCTTTCTAGTTATTGTCTGGTCATGTCCAGGGTGAGGGTAGTAACTTTCTAGTTATTGTCTGGTCATGTCCAGGGTGAGGGTAGTAACTTTCTAGTCATTGTCTGGTCATGTCCAGGGTTAGTGTTGTACCTTTCTAGTTATTGTCTGGTCATGTCCAGGGTTAGTGTTGTACCTTTCTAGTTATTGTCTGGTCATGTCCAGGGTGAGGGTAGTACCTTTCTAGTTATTGTCTGGTCATGTCCAGGGTTAGTGTTGTACCTTTCTAGTTATTGTCTGGTCATGTCCAGGGTGAGGGTAGTAACTTTCTAGTTATTGTCTGGTCATGTCCAGGGTGAGGGTAGTAACTTTCTAGTTATTGTCTGGTCATGTCCAGGGTGAGGGTAGTAACTTTCTAGTTATTGTCTGGTCATGTCCAGGGTGAGGGTAGTAACTTTCTAGTCATTGTCTGGTCATGTCCAGGGTTAGTGTTGTACCTTTCTAGTTATTGTCTGGTCATGTCCAGGGTTAGTGTTGTACCTTTCTAGTTATTGTCTGGTCATGTCCAGGGTGAGGGTAGTACCTTTCTAGTTATTGTCTGGTCATGTCCAGGGTTAGTGTTGTACCTTTCTAGTTATTGTCTGGTCATGTCCAGGGTGAGGGTAGTAACTTTCTAGTTATTGTCTGGTCATGTCCAGGGTGAGGGTAGTAACTTTCTAGTTATTGTCTGGTCATGTCCAGGGTGAGGGTAGTAAATTTCTAGTTATTATTTTCTTTGTGTTACTAAAACACAGTTTTAGTTTGCGGTTTGCGGGAGTATGTAATTGTATTCGTGGCATGTGTTACAAATCTCACCACACTAATTTACAGTTAGGGAGAGACAGATAGTGGGAGGTTTTAAAACGTCACTCTTACGATCTCACTTTCATAATGTCTTTGACTTTCTAACAAGATCGTACCAAGGAAAATCTTAGTTTTGGAACAGGTTTAGCCAAGTGGACGCACAACAGGTGTTTTCTGTCATCACAAATAGTGGAAAACGGTTCCAAGGTAAATATACAAGGTTCATAAAGTAAAGTATCAGTTGAAGAGGAAAACATGAGAGGTCCATCTAATAACATATTAAACTCCAGCTACCAGCTGCCAACTGGAACAACAGCACCGTCTAAAACAATTTCATGTGTGTCCTGGAAAAATGTGATAACTTAGGGTTTGGGTTTACTCTGTACTAAACTCATTTCAGTCTCACAGGATACAGGATACAGCATGAGATTTTTTTTTACAGTCCTTTGTTTTCCAAGCTTTTTATGGGTGAGTGCTGGGTGTTTGTGTTCAAGAAGCAGTTAGTCTGAAGGCAGGCATCCATGAACATGACGATTGCCACTAACGGACCCTGTTGTATATTATAATGACCCACTGCTGTAAGTGCCACCGCAGCTGCTGAGGTGTATTACAGGTCAGCTGCGTGTGTGTGTGCATCTCTCTCTCTCTCTCTCTCTCTCTGTCTCTCTCTCTCTCTGTCTTTGTGTGTGTATATATCTGTATGTGTGTGTGTGTCTCTCTCTCTCTGTATATATATCTGTGTGTGTGCATCAGTGTGCATGTGTTGGTGTGCGCATGCGTGCCTGCGTTAGTGTGTGCACACGTGTGTCTGAGTGTGTGTGAGTCTGCTACTGACCTGTCGCTCTTTGCCAGCACACATATGTTTGGCTGCTGCCCTCTGAGACAAAGTCTGGAATCTGGTAAGATAAACACAAAGGACGGTGCTACATACGCAACAACAACTGTCTTCTGTGGATCTCACAGATAGTATAGGGGAATGGTATGGGACACAAGTGAGAACTCTACTGTAATTGTTCAGTATTGATTCCCGTTTCCCCTCTCTCCATGTTAGACACTGAAAAACCACTACAGTAAATCCTCTGTTATTGCCTACATGGACAGGGATGTGGGATGTGAGTCAGTGTATTCCCTAGAATGTTCTAAATAACGTTATTCCATTCACAGTATTATAGTTGGTGCCCTCATTGGGGAGCCCTACACACTTCCAGTGGATGTGAGTGTGCGTCCCAAATGGCAACCTATTCCCTTTACAGTGCACTACTTTTGACTGGAGCCCTATGGTCAAAAGCAGTGCACTATATAGGGAACAAGGTGCTATTTGGGATGCATACTAACTAATGGGAGATGACATCACAAAGAAGGAGAATTTGATTACACTGTATATGGAAGCAGGCAGTGCAGATCTGTGAGCCCAGCGCTGCTGGCCATCTGGACAGAGAGAGGCAGAGGCAGTAGAAATAAAAGGGTCAATTCAATAACATGAATGTGTGTGCGTGCATACATATGTGTTTGTGTGTGTATGTGCGCGTGTGTGTGTGTACAGCTAGCCCAGCGCGCCCTGATAAGAAGTTAACCTGAGGAGGGCCCTGCACGAGGCCAGAGAGGCTGGTTGATGGATAGGCTGGGTGGAGGAATTTCCACAGATGGAAAAGGAGTGTCTGTCTGTCTGTCTGTCTGTCTGTCTGTCTGTCTCTGTGTGTGTGTATACGTGTTTGTGTGCGTGTGTAAGGGAAAAGAGAAAATAAGAGAGTGGAGGAGAGAGAGAAAAAGGAAAGAGAGAGAAAGAGAGAGAGAAAAAGAGAGAAAGAGAGAGAAAGAGAGAGAGAATGTGGAGGGCGAAGAGAGGAGAAAGAGAGAGAGAGAGTCTAGATTGATCTCCACTTCTGACCAAAGAAAACAAAAACAGGATGGTTTAGAGTTACTATGGGTCAGTCAGTGTCTTGTAATTGTTTTTTTGTGTCTCTCCTTCCACCCCAACCCCCCCCCCCCCCCCCCCCCCCCCCCAGCGAGAGAGCGAGAGAGCAAGAGAGAGAGAGACAGAGAACAACAACGATAGAGAGAGTGAGAGACAGAGACAGAGAACAACAACAATAGAGAGAGTGAGAGAGACAGAGAACAACAACAATAGAGACATTGAGAGAGACAAAGAACAACAACAGAGAGAGTGAGAAAGACAGAGAACACAAACAAAAGAGAGAGCAAGAGAGAGAGACAGAGAACAACAACAATAGAGAGATTGAGAGAGACAAAGAACAACAACAATAGAGAGAGTGAGAGAGACAGAGAACAACAACAATAGAGACAGTGAAAAACAACAATAGAGAGAGTGAGAGAGACAGAGAACAACAACAATAGCGACAGAGAACAACAACTATAGAGACAGAGAACAACAACAATAGAGAGAGTGAGAGAGACAGAGAACAACAACAATAGAGAGAGTGAGAAAGAGAGACAGACAACAACAATAGAGAGTAAGAGAACAACAACATACCTTAGTGCTTGTGTGAGAGAGAGAGAGAGAGAGAGAGCGAGAGAGAGAGAACAACAACATACCTTAGTGCTTGTGTGAGAGCGAGAGAGAGAGAGAGAGAGAGAGAGAGAGAGATTATTATTTTTGTTATTACTATTATTATTGTTGCTGTTTATCATTCCAAATATGGGTGGAATTGGTAGTGATAACAGTTTAGTGATGGTAGTAGTAGTCGTAGTAATGATGATTGTAGTTGTAATACTGATACAAAGGAGAAGATGACCGTTATTTAGTTATAAGTTAGTTATAGTTTCATGTTCCATAATTTGATTTTATATTTACTACATTTCTACTATTGACTATTAACATTTTCTTGTTATTATTTTTGTATTTAATTTTGTATTATTATTTACTACCATTTTATATTATTATTTGCTATCATTTATAATTTTGCTACAATGTATATTGTATACATTGTTGCATTGGCAATATTGACGAAATGTTTTTCATGCCAATAAAGCAGCTTTAATTTGAATTTGAGAGAGAGAGAGAGAGAGACAGAGAGAAAACAACAACGATAGAGAGAGTGAGCGAGACAGAGAACAACAATGATAGAGAGAGTGAGAGTGCAAGACAGAGAACATCAATGATAGAGAGAGAGAGAGATCGAGAGAGAACAACAACAAAAACATACCTTAGTGTGTGAGAGAGAGAGAGAGAGAGAGAGAACAACACCAAAAACATACCTTAGTGTGTGAGAGAGAGAGGGGGAGAGAGAGAGAGAGAGAGAGAGAACAACAATGATAGAGAGAGTGAGAGTGCAAGACAGAGAACATCAATGATAGAGAGAGTGAGAGAGAGACAGAGAACAACAACGATAGAGAGAGTGAGAGAGATCGAGAGAGAACAACAACAAAAACATACCTTAGTGTGAGAGAGAGAGAGAGAGAGAGAGAGAGAGAGAGATTATTATTATTATTGTTATTACTATTATTATTGTTGCTGTTTATCATTCCAAATATGGGTGGTAATGGTAGTGATAACAGTTTAGTGATGGTAGTAGTAGTCGTAGTAATGATGATTGTAGTTGTAATACTGATACAAAGGAGAAGATGACCTTTATTTAGTTATAAGTTAGTTATAGTTTCATGTTCCATAATTTGATTTTATATTTATTACATTTCTACTATTGACTGTTAACATTTTATTGTTATTATTTTTGTATTTAATTTTGTATTATTATTTACTACCATTTTATATTATTATTTGCTATCATTTATAATTTTGCTACAATGTATATTGTAGACATTGTTGCATTGGCAACATTGACAAAATGTTTTTCATGCCAATAAAGCAGCTTTAATTTGAATTTGAGAGAGAGAGAGAGAGAGAGAGAGAACAACACCAAAAACATACCTTAGTGTGTGAGAGAGAGAGAGAGAGAGAGAACAACAACATACCTTAGTGTGACGGAGCGAGAGAGAGAGAGAGAGAGAGAGAGAGAGAGAGAGAGAGAACAACAACGACAGAGAGAGTGAGAGTGCAAGACAGAGAACATCAATGATAGAGAGAGTGAGAGAGAGACAGAGAACAACAACGATAGAGAGAGTGAGAGAGATCGAGAGAGAACAACAACAAAAACATACCTTAGTGTGTGTGTGTGAGAGAGAGAGAGAGAGAGAGAGAGAGAGAGAGAGAGAGAGAGAGAGAGAGAGAGTGGTGTTGGGGGTAAAACATACGACATTATAAAATCCATGTACACAAACAACAAGTGTGCGGTTAAAATTGGCAAAAAACACACACATTTCTTCACACAGGGTCGTGGGGTTAGACAGGGATGCAGCTTAAGCCCCACCCTCTTCAACATAGATATCAATGAATTGGCGCGGGCACTAGAAAAGTCTGCAGCACCCGGCCTCCCCCTGCTAGAATCCGAAGTCAAATGTCTGCTGTTTGCCGATGATCTGGTGCTTCTGTCACCAACCAGGGAGGGCCTACAGCAGCACTTAGATCTTATGCACAGATTCTG